>NW_004525317.1:17709-19285 GCF_000260255.1 Octodon degus
CTTGCCTTCATTCACCACCCCTTCTTTTGGAACAAACATCTACCTGAGAGACAGCACAACAGCAACTGACGTTTCATGACAAGCAGCCCGTGTTAGGAAGACCAAAATGACAGGCACTCCAAGCATGAAACTACTACTACAGATTACTAACTTCAGTGCAGTTGCTTAGTTCAGGGGTATCAGTATATATAGTTAGTCAGGGTGAGAATGTTTCCAATTAACAGCTAGATTCAAAAATGTTCTGGAGATTCTCAGGATCATTGCCTTTCCGATCTTCTCCATATAACTGTATGGATGGACATTGTCATGTTTCGTAGCTCTTCTTCTTTCCCTCTTTGGATTAGTTAGTCCTTGAGATCCTGCTTTCCTTTTATTGTATTATACCTTTCTATTTGTATTTCTACTTTTGAGTACCTATACTAAGCACACTATATGATATTTACACATGTGTGTCTCATTTATTATACTTATGAGTACATGTTCAAGTGGCATCCACCTCAATATAAAAGCTTCGAGTTTATCATTCTTTATACAAGAGTAATACTCCATTGTGTAAAAATACCACATCTTTTTCAACCATTCATCAGGTGATGGGTATGTTGGATGTTTCCAAGATTTAGTAATCACAAATTGTGATGCTATAAACATAGGCACACATATATCTCTATGATATGATGATTTCAGGTCCTCTGAGAAAATTCCCAGTAGAGAAATAGCTGGGTTAAAAGGGATTTCCAGTCCAACTTTTCTAAGGAGTTCCACACTTATTTCCATAACGATTGCACCAGTCTACATTCCCACCAGCAGTGGAGAAGCATTCCTTTTTCACCACAACCTCTCAAACATTTGTTGCTGGGTGATTTCGTTATGATAGCCATTCCTTCTGGGGTGAGATGATATCTCAATGTTGTTTTACTTTGCATTTCGCGAATGGCGAGTGATGTGGAGCATTTTTTCATATATTTATTCACTTCTTTAATTTCATCCTCTGAGAAGCATGCGTTCATCTCGGATGCCCATTTCGGGATTGGGTCTTTAAATTTTGGGGCCCTAGTGTTTTTTTGCTCTTTATACATTCTAGAGAAGAGACCTTTGTCTGTTTACTTATTTGTTATGATTTTTTCCAAATTTGTGGGTTGCCTTTTCACTTTGTTGGTAATTTCTTTTGACATGAAAAAAATCTCAGTAAGAACAGGTCCCAGTTGTTAATTCTTTCAACTGTTTCTCATGAGATTTGATTTCTATTCATGAAGTCTTTCCCTACCCCTATGTCTTCAAGAGTTCCTCCTACTTTCTCTTCCAGGAGATTTAGTGTCTTGGCATTAATGTTTAGATCTTTAATCCATTTTGACTTTAGTTTAGTGCATGTTGATAGACCTGGGTCACGTATTAGTTTTCTGCATGTAGAAACCTGGTTTTTCCAGCACTATTTGTTACAGAGGCTATCTTTCCTCCAGTGAATATGTTTGGCCCATTTGTCAAAGATAAGTAGGCTGAGTATGTTCGTAGAGGCTTCAGTGTCTTCTAAGCTATTCCATGGATTTTCAGGTCTATTTTTTTGCCAGTACCATGCTGA
>NW_004525317.1:19745-20313 GCF_000260255.1 Octodon degus
TGTGAAAGGTATTGTTTCTATAATTTCCTTCTCAGTGTGTTTGTTCTCTGTGTAGAGGAATGCTCTTGACTTTTGGGTATTGACTTTATAACTTGCTATGTTACTGAATTTCTATATTAATTTTAGTAGTTTCTTGGTGGAGTTTTTTGGTCTTCCAAGTAAAGTATCATGTCATCTGCAAATAAGGATAACTTAAATTCTTCTTTACCTATACTTATACCTTTTATTTCTTTCTCTTGTCTAATGACAGTAGCTGATTCCAGAACAATATTGAATAGGAGTAATGATACCACACATCCTTGTTTTGTACCAGATCTAAGAGTAAAAGATTTCGTTTTTGCCCATTTAGGATTATGTTAGCCATTGGGTTTTCATACATGGATTTTACCAGATTGAAGTAGAGGCCATCTACTCCAATTTTCTGTAGAACTTTGAACATGAATGAGTGTTGGACTTTGTCAAAAGCTTTTTCTGCATCAATGGAGATGGTCATGTGGTTTTTAGTTTTCGCTCTATTGATATAGTGTATTACATTTATAGATTTTCAAATATTGAACCATCCTTGCAT
>NW_004525317.1:22624-23679 GCF_000260255.1 Octodon degus
ATCTACAAAGTTTGGATTTATCCAGCTCTTCTTGTCTTGGGTCTGGCTACTGTGCTCAGTTCCTTCCTGTTCCTGCCCTTGGGAGTGAACCTGTTGTGCCCCTCTGGCAAGATGTTCTGCTCCTGGACTAGCTGGGTGGTTCTGTTCCCTATAATCTCTGCAGACATTGCAGCTGCAGGGTTTCACCCCAGGCCTGTATGCCAAGCCTGATCTGAGTCTGTAGGGGACAAGCTGTCATAGAGGGGAAAGGCAGCTCTCCCACACACTCACCAGGCCTGCACTAGGACTGGATCTGGGGGTTCCCAGAATACGACAGAAATTCCTACTCTATAGGCGGAGAGTGGGGGGGGGGTACTACGAAGTGATGGGGGGCATCCCAAGAGGCTGAAAGAGGGTGTCACCCACTCTGCTCCTCGGCTGGGACCAGTAGGTCATGCCAGCACAGGGTAGCAGGATGCTCTCCCACAAGCTCACTGGGCCTGTTCTAGGACTGTATCTGAGGGTTCCTGGAATTCGGCATAAATTCCTAATTTGCAGGCAGGATATGGAAGGTGTTGCAGAATGTTCTGGGGCATCCCAAGGTTGTGGAAGAGGGTCTCACCCACACTTTTCCTGGGCTGCGTCGAGTAGGTCTCTCTGGTGCAGGGTAGCCAGAAGCTCTCCCACACACTCACCAGGCCTGGGCTAGGACTGGGTCTGGGGTTCCTGGAAAGAGGGAGAAATTCCTAATCGTTGGGCGGGATAGGGGTGGTGCTGTGGAGTGGTGCAGAGCATCCCAAAGTGGATGTAAGAGGGTCTCAGGAACACTGCGCCTGAGCTGGGACCAGTAGGTCCCACTGGCGCAAGGTAGCTGGAAGCTCTCCCACACACTCACTGGGCCTGTTCTAGGACTGAGTCTGAGGGTTCTGGGAACGTGGAAGAAATTCCTACTCAGGGGGTGGGGTGGGGGAGTTGCTGCGGAGTGGTGGGGGGCATCCCAAAGTGGGTGGAAGAGGGTCTCACCCACACTGTGCCTGGGCTGGGACCTGTAGTTCCCGCTGGCCCAAGGTAGCTGG
>NW_004525317.1:24629-31555 GCF_000260255.1 Octodon degus
AGGCAGGGAGCATAACAATTCCTGACTTGAAATTATACTGCAAAGCCACTGTGATAAAAACAGCATGGTATTGACAAAAAAAATAGATCTGAGGATCAATGGAATACAATAGATATGCAGATAAAACTAAAATCACACCGCCATCCTATCTTTGAGAAAGGTTCCAAACATGTTCACTAGAAGAAAGATAGCTTCTTTAACAAATATTGGTTGAAAAACTGGCTCTCTACATGCCAAAAACTAAAACTAGACTTGGTTCTATCATCGAGCACTAAAATAAAGACAAAATAGATTAAAGATCTAAACATGAGAACAGAAACTCTAAATCTCTTGGAAGAGAAAATTGAAAATCTTGAAGACATAGGTGTAGGCATACATTTCATGAACAAAAATCAAATTGGATGGGAAATACTTGAAAGAATTAACAACTGGGACCTTGTCTTATTGAGAAGTTTCTGCATTTCAAAAGAAATCGCCAACAGAGTGAAAGACAGCCCACCAATTTCAAAAAAAAAAACTTAACTAATTTTCACCTGAAAATTTAAAGACACAATCAAAAAATGGGCATCTGAGATGAATACACACTTCTCAGAAGAGGAAATACAAAGGCAAATAAATACATGTAAAATGCTCCACATCCCTGGCCATTTGAGAAGTGCAAATTAAAACAACATTGAGATACCATTTCACCCCCGAAAGAATTGCTATCATAAAGAAATCAACCAACAGCAAATGTTAGAGAGACTGTGGGGAGAAGGAATCCTTTTCCACTTCTGGTGGCAATTTAGACTGGTGCAACCATCATGGGAATCAATGTGGACTCTCCTCAAAAAACTAGAACTGGAAATTCCATTCAATCCAGCTATCCCCCTTCTGGGAATTTTCCCAAAAGAATTGAAAACATTGCATCATAGTAATATATGTGTGCCCATGTTTATAGCAGCACAATTTGTGATAGCCAAATCTTGGAAACAACCAAAATGCCTGTCACCTGAGGAATGGATGAAAATGATGTGATATTTTTATACAATGGAGTATTACTCAGCTATAAAGAGAAGCAGAATCAAAACCTTCGTAAGTAAGAGGATGCAACTTGAGGCTATACTCATAAATCAAATAAACCAGACCTACATGTGTAAATACTGTATTGTCTTCATACTCAGAAGAACAACTCAAAAGAATAAATAAAAACAGAAAGGTATGACAGACATAGTTAAATGGAAAGAATCAGAATTTAAGGATTAAACAACAAAGAGGCAGAAAGGAGAAAATTTAGGAAATAAAGTGGTGCATTGCCACCAGAAGTGGAAAGAATTTATACGTTGGATAAGGCAGTATTCCAGAGAATTTCCATCAGGTTTTTGAAAATAGAAGTTAATGGGTAGAATTCTCACCCTGAATAACTCTCTATGTTGATATCTGTGAAATATGCAACTACATTGAGAACAGCAATGTGTAATACTAAAATCATGCTTGAAATACTTGTCATCTTAGTCTTTTAAATATGTAGTGTTTCTAATGTCATATAAATTATTACTATACTCCTTTTAAAGTCATTTTTAAAGGAAATAAAAGAAAATGAAAATTGAGTACAAAAAATTTAAGATTTCTTGAAATCATATTGCAATATTTAATCACATGTCCCATCTTGCATAACTATATCTGTTAATCTGAGCAACAGATTTTATCATAAAAATAATGTATCAATCACTGTTTTTTTATGAGCAGATTATATTTATTGAGAGAAGGAAAGCTCCTGTCCTGAGAGAGGGACAGGAGTGGGGGTGAGCGGGTAATTCCCCCCCAGGAAGCTGTCTCTTGCAGGGACTTCTATAGAGGAAAACCATGTGGTGAGGCGGGTCTAAGGTGGTGGAGAATACATGGGAACTTGTTTAGTTGGGCATGAGGTGGGACCAAACTATAGTCAACCAATGAGATTACAAGCACTGTTGCTCAGGTAAAATTGATTAAATCCAGTATCAAATGGGAAAGCGAGTCACATAGCAAGTGGGCACGAATACAGAACAGGGTCTCTTCCTGTTGGGGGTTGGGCTAGTGACTCATTTGGGCTCTTTCAAGTTGGCTGATACTATTTAGGATATCAATCCCTAATGCCCATCCCTAGGGAAGTATGTAGCTGTGCTTCCTCTTTTTGTCTTGGTCTTGAGGTGTGGCCCATATGGGAGTGTCTCTCTCTTCCAAGTTGCAAAGTCACCTTATCTTCCATCTTGTCTCCTTGAGGGCCTGGCCCTGTCTGACTGCCTATATTTCTGTCTAAGTCGGATGCCTGCAACACTCTCCCCTCTGAAGAAGTAACCCGAGCTGCCATGAGGGAAATATGGGCGATGACCGCTCTGACTTCTTCAAGCTGAAATGGGTCATAGTTGTTGACCGGCAGTCAGATATATTCTTCAGAGGTTCTATATAAAGGTCCTCAGTAGACACCACACATTTTCATTACAGCTTTGAATCTGAAGACAAAGGCAAAGAAACTATTAAACATACATTGGCCAAATAAAAACACTAGTCAGAACATTTTGTAGGTTCATTAGCAGATATCTTTTAAATGTGAGATTTAATCCTTTTATCTTCCATGGCCATTAGGTACTCTCTCAAACAAACTGGCCTTTTCTATTATTACTGGGGAACATGAATTACCATGCATAGGAAAAACAGTATTTTCCCATTTGCAAGTGGTCCACTGGCTGGGTAACTACTAACAAATCTGTATAAACAATGTATTGAAAGTTTAACAGGATTTCTCCTTATATTGGCAGTTAACATGGGTTCCCTCAGACTGAGAGGGAAGACCCATGACCACCTCAATCTGAAACTTCCTCTGACTCCATCATAAACACTTTCTTTTTCCTTCTCAGCAGCTGTGGACATTTACCTTCTTTCCTGTAGGCTGATAGTGTCCCCGTTCTTATTTTCCATCTATAATTCCATTTTGTATCCTTTTTACTATGAAACACCTCAACTCAGACAAATTTATTCCTGCAAACCCTTCTTACTTCTAGAGCTTGTGTCAGAAATCTGGGGATCACTGAGAAAGATATAACTTTTTGGTTAGATTTTACCTGTATGGTTACCTGGGTTTTGGTATCTTGTAGAAATAACAAATTATTTGAGAGATTAGAGCATATATAATCAAAGCATGAACATTCGAGCTAACAGGTACATTTATAAACCTTTTTGAGACCTAGCAAGCATAACTCACTAGCTCTTAGACTCCTTTATTCACGGAGTCTGACAGTTTGCTGTAAGTCCCTCTAGCTTTAGTTAAGAGAGGTCACACACGTATTGACTGTCAACACAAAATACTGGAATTATATTAAAAAAATCAACCAGTCTTACATACTCATCATGAAGTACAAAGCATTTAGTCACATTAAACTAATGTCCCATTCAGTGTTTTGGATATGGTCCCCATGGTAAGCAAGGGGCACTGCCAAGGGATTTTTCCTTTCAACGCTGTGGCTCTGAGTTTTACATCACAAATACAATACCTGACTCTATCTATAGGCCCAAAGCTATTGGACACTGCGTAAGCCAGTTTCTTTAGAACATTTTTATGCTGACAGGTTGTTATCTGTCCTTGGGAACCTGTTTTAACTAGTGAAATACTTTAAGTCTTACACATGAATAACAATATATTACATTTGTAAAACATCAGTCTCAGCATCATCTTTTAGTAAACAACTTGAATATGTTGCATTACCTCAGTTATAGCTAAAGCAATATATATTCTAAAGTCTGTTTCTATTGAGGTACGATGACTCAAAGGAAAGCCAGGGCTGGAGAAGGAAAAAGAGACCTGTGCCAATGTCCAGCAATAGACTGGGTTTCTTTTCCCTCCTATAGTCACGATTACTCAGGCCTCCTCTGTGGAGATGGCAGGTAGAGGTAATAGTCTGTCCAGAGGGAAGAAGCAGGCCCAGGGCCCTTCAGTCCTACTGGACCACCTGGGAGGCTGAGTCTGAGTTCTGGGGCCTCCACCTCAGAGTGCAATCTCACTTCTAGTGGCTGCCTTGGCAGTCAGAGCATGGCTTGCGGGCCTCTTAAGGCAGTCCCTCTTATGCTGTCCTGGCTTCTGACAGCAGTAGCAGATGAACGTCATCATCACTGAGGTCTTCTTGGAGCCAAGAGAATCAGACATAGGGTCTGTTTGGAGGCCACAATAATGGCAGCAATTTTTTATCTCTTTGTTTTCTCTCCTTGGTTTTCTCCCAGTTCCAATTATAGGACACTTAAACAGTTTTTACCAAAGTACCAAATGAGCTGTCTAGAGCAAAAGCTATCTTTTGTAGCTCTTCAATTTAGCTGTAAGAGTAATCTGTCTCCTATTGAATTAACATCTCACAAAGTATGCTTTACCAGTCCCTCTATTAAACATTTTAAGAAAGCAGAAGGGTGTTCATCTTTTTCCTGATAAATAGCTAACATTTAATAACTGAAGGCTTGATTCTAGTTCTTAGACCTTGAAGAATACACACTTAAAAGAAATGTCTTTATATTCTTCTAGCCTGGCTATTAGCAGCAGGGCTCTGACTGGTTGGGCTCCAGTGGGAACAGGTAATTCTACTGGTTGTCCGTTTTTTGAGTCCTTATAACAATATAATATTCCTCTCCAAATGCAATAGCAGCTTATAAGGCTACCTGATTTTCATAGAAGTCAAAGCTTGGTTTAAGATTAACATGTTATCTTTCCAATCTAGTTCATAAGTCTGAATAAATCCTCTAAAAGACATCAATGTACTTATCAGGGTCATCTGAGGCACATAAACTCTGGAAGTTCCAAATTTCTTATTTACTTTTTTAAAAGGTGTTGTCCTTGAGGAGCTTGCATAAACCCAGCTAAGAATGGGTATAGTCTTGTAGAGGCCTGGATTATAGCTGTTTTAGAAATCCATACCCTCTAGACTAGAAAGGCAAATAGGGGAAACCTTACTTTCACCAATGGTGGGTGAGGCTGAACTGCCTGGTTTTCCTATTGCTCACATCTACATTGCAAAACTTAAATTACAATGACCTTCTTCATGTAAACCAAATCTGAACATAAGACATTTTTACCATTTTCCTTTTTACATCACCTTTTTAGTTATGAACTAGCATCACAGTTGATACTTTCTGCTTCCTTTCATTTAAACGGCTCTTTTTAACATGTAAGGATCAAAGTCTTCCAGTGCCTAATGAAGCACTCTCTAAAGGAGTAAGAGTCTTTGACTGAGATAACCTGGAGTTCAATAGAAATTACCTCTCTGGGCATCCCCACCTTTTTCTAATTGATTCCTCCACCCAGGCGTCCCTGAGTAGCCCTCTCCAGAGCAGGTGGATGCTCCTGTTGGAGAGAAGGGAGACAAGATCCCACCAGCCTATCCACCCTCGAACTGGTGCATGATTCCTATCTCCTGAAATATCTCACAAACACTTCACTTACTCTTATTGACTATTTGTAAGTCACAATTGGTCTGGTGACTCGAATGTCTACAGAAGGAAGCATTAACTATGGCATAAAAGGTCAGTTAGAAGTGAGCACTTCTCAGGCTACAAAGATCATGTCTAGAGATAGATAGAACCATTGACTGGAGAGATTTGGCCCCATGCACTGAACCAATCTACAGACACTTGATTTCCATCTGATCACCTAGGTAAACATTTCAAGCAACTAAACAAGATATAACCTTGAAGCTCACAGGTGAAACATATTTATCATCTAGAAATCACATTTTACATGTTGGTAAAGACAATACAGCTGGCAAAAATCTTACTCTTAGTTAACACATAGGGCACAGATGTAAACTTCCCCTGATAACCACTGTTGTAAACTGTCTCAGCCTTGTTTCTGAAATAGTGACCCATTAACTTGTTCTACTGAAAAGCTCATGTAGAAGTCCTATTTTACTAGCAGAGAGATAAAGTACAATAGGTAAGTGAAGATCTTTCAGTGGTCAGGGGCCAGTCTCCACCAAGAAACCTTCAGGTTTGGCGCCTTCTCCCCTCAGGCATTCTTAGTTTCTTTTGGCCCACAAAACCAGAGATGTCTCCAGAAAGGAATCCAGCAGTTTCTCTGGTCAACATTCCATCAGATAAAGGCTTCAATGGGGATTCACCAAAGAACATCTGGGGAAACCTGTCCTCTGCTTCAGAGAGTGGTAGCTGCTCTAAGAGCATTTACTAGCTTGCAGAGTAACCACTGTTTGTCCAAGTTCTATAAGGGATAGTTAAAAGAACAAGATTACCTAGCACTAAAAGCTTTAAAGTCCATCTACTTTTGGAGATAACTCCTTCTGATGTCACCCAGAAGTCGGTTCTATCCATTGTGTCTCAGGTTTAGCCTGCTAAAGGAGACATGGCCAGAACACTAAGCCAGGACATGGCTTTTATATGTGTCTTCCTGGATGGGCATAGTCCTCTTTGTCTCATCTGACCCAGAGACGGGGCATGTGTCCTTTTTCTAAAATGATTTCCGTCTTCGGCATTAACAAACGCTCATTTTCTAAGGGCTTTACTTAGTTGGAACAGTCAGAGTTCTCCTAATTTTACATGCCTCTAAAAGGGAAAGTACAAAGAGGTAGGAAAATTAGGAATAAAGTCAAAGCAAAGAAAATGAAATAAATCAGGCCTGACATTCCCTCTAGCATGTAGAGGGGGATAAGAACCAGTCCATCCCAGTGAAACCTGTCCTCCAAGTCTTTAAGAACGGTTGCTGACCTAATGTCATTTAACTGGCAAAAGGAGTCCTGTTTTTCATATGCAGGCATGTTTATTTTTAAGTCTAAGCTGGCTAAAAGTCCCATTTTACAAAAGTTTACATAAAATCCGCTAGGAGTTTTACTAACGTTACTCTAATGCTATGTTCTAAAATTAAGCAAGGAATACCAGCACATTTAGTCAACCAGTTCAAAGACAACGTATACAAATAC
>NW_004525317.1:33645-34108 GCF_000260255.1 Octodon degus
GTTACTTCAAAGCAGGACTACTCTCTAAAATATATTTTAAAAACTAAAAACAACCAGGTCCCCAAAATTCAAAGACCCAATCCAAAAATTGGCATTGCAGATGAATACACACTTCTCAGAGGAAAAACACAAATGGAAATTAAATACTTTAAAAATGTTCAACAGACCCAGTCCTAGCCCAGGTCCAGTGAGTGTGTGGAGAGCTTCTTGCTACCCTGCGCCGGCGGGACCAGTCCCAGCCCAGGTGCAGGGTAGGCCGGACTCTCTCCCGCCCCCTCAGGCCGCCCCCCACCCCTCCCCACGAATTTCTGCCGACTTCTGGGAACCCCCAGAACCAGTCCTAGCCCAGGCCCTGTGAGTGTGTGGAGAGCTTCCTGCTACCCTGCGCCGGCAGGACCAGTCCCAGCCCAGGCGCAGCTTGGGCCGGACTCTCTCCCGCTCCCCTCGGGCCGCCCCCCACCCC
>NW_004525318.1:0-1041 GCF_000260255.1 Octodon degus
CATGGCTGACACTGCAAAGGTTCTACTATCTGAGGTACAGGATCTCAGGATAAATCCTGAGGGGATTTCACTGACCTTCTCAGATCAAAACCTGCAACTCTTGTTGTACAGGTCCTGCTTTACCTTGGTCTTAACCATCCAGTAGAAAAGTATGAAGACGAAATATAGGAAGTAAAGCCATGCTGCTATGTTGAGCTGTGTGGGACTCTGGTCAATAATTTCTGACATTGCCAGTTAAACAGAAGACCCAATGCTATTATGGGCTAATGAACTCTTTTAGAATATTTTGCTGAGTTTACACACCTATAGTATTCAAATAACGTAACTTTAAAAAAAGCGGTATACAGATGAATGTCCATTTTGTATCTGTGTATTCAAAGTGCTTAGGTTAGATATATAGTTACATTCTCTTAATGAATAGAATGATTTGTTCTAATGGTGTTTGTAAATAGGATTTCAAGTCAGCATCTTGTATAGCAATTAACCCCTAAGATGAATATAGTCAGTGTGTTAGTTATTGAAACTGTAAAAAAAATAAATATTTTCCTGATTTTACGCACCTATAATATTTAAATGATGAAACTTAACCAAAAAAAGAGATACAGATGAATATCCATTTGGTATCTGTGTATTCAAAGTGGTTAGGATAGCTATATAGTTACATTCTCTTAATGAATAGAGGGATTTTTTCTAATGGTGTTTGTAAATAGGATATCATGTCTGCATATTGTACAGCAATTAACCACTAGGAAGAGAGTATGCAATGTGTTAATTATTGATACTGTCCTGCCAATTTGATTTGAAACTGTCTCATTGCTATTTGTTTCTGAATAAAATTATGGAAATAAAAAGAAAAAAAGCCTCTAATAAGCAAATAGTTTATTAATTGTATACTGTCACTACATTTATATATATTTCCAACATTGCATGAAGATATTTTGGTGTCAAATACTATTTCAAGCTCAATACATTTCTAGAATTTTTTTTTATCAGTGAAAGCTCTGGTGTCAGATCAAGTGAAGGTGCTTAAAGAAGCTTTGC
>NW_004525318.1:2112-2785 GCF_000260255.1 Octodon degus
GATGTTTATTTATACCTTTGCAAAGTTATAGTACACAGTGTTTCCTAGCAATTAATAGCCCACAATGTCCAGGCAGGATGTTTTTCTCAAGGAGGTAGCTTGACTGCTTTAGGCAGTGAGACTGCATCTGCCCTCCCACACATGATCAATTTCCAGCTTCCCTGGCTACAACGTATGTCCCTTACTTGTTTTGTGGTGTGAAAATAGGGTATTCTTTTGCATTTGGAGAAGACTGGA
This sequence comes from Octodon degus, assembly GCF_000260255.1. NCBI lineage: Eukaryota > Metazoa > Chordata > Mammalia > Rodentia > Octodontidae > Octodon > Octodon degus. The sequence continues at coordinate 2,350 of NW_004525318.1, forward strand.
GAACTCTTTAGAAGATCTTTGCATTTTTAATACCAGTCCAAAAATTTTGATACTTGTATTCATTAGACACTTTATAGTCCAGTAATATAACAGTAATGACAACCGTCAGAAGTTGATAGTGATTTGAACCTTTTATAATTTAGTGTATTATTTTGGTATTAATTTTTACACCTTGTGATTACATACAAGATGTTTAAGATCAAGTTAGGGTGACACCTGTATAAATAGAAAAATGAGCTTTGTTATCTAGCAACATCAGTTAAATCGCCTCAAGATTTACCCTGGGAAACCTGTACAGCATGTCTTAGCTGTTCTGTCAGTGTGAGCCACCTGAATGAGTCATGGCCATTGCTTGACCAATGTGCTTTCTGTGAAAGCTTCAAAGATACTTTCTCTGCAGGTGATTCTCCTTAGGTATACTATATATTGTTGAAAA
>NW_004525318.1:3994-5162 GCF_000260255.1 Octodon degus
ACTTATTTAACATGTTTGTATTTTTTGTCTTCATAATTTCAGCTCAGTTATCTCTATATACTCTGTGACCTAGTTAGACTTTAGATTTCCATGTTGTGAGTTCCTTTAATAGGCAAAGGTCAAATTTAGCTTCATTAATTTTAACTTCTTCCCCAGATCTGGATTCATGGTACACTTGACTGCATACTCTGGTACCCAAATTGGTCATTCAGAATTCTCTGGAAAACACAAGCATATCCTCTAGCCCAGGTAAGTAGTAGACTGGGTTCAATCCATTGTCCAGCCTGGAGATCTCTCCAAGGACCTTTTTTAGCCTTTTTATCTTTTACCTGATGAAATTGGTTTTTGCTGCTTGACTCCCATCTTTTGTTGAATTTAAAAAGGTAATTGTATGAACCTCACAATAGACTGCCAAATGAAGTCAATTGTGAGGTGTAAATTTTGTAGGGAATGATCCTTCATTTTGCTTTTATAATTGACTTGTGATTGTCCAGTGAGCAAGTTCAACATTTCCTGGACCCTGAAGGTTATGGGAGTCCCTGTGATGAGGGAAATGTGAAAACATTTACAAACAATTACAAAACATTTGGAAAGCAGCACTTACAGATGCTGGGCCATTATCAGTCTGAAGTGTCTGTGGACAGCCAAGGGCCCTAAAGGTATCCAAACAGTAAATGTTTAGCCACTCCCATCAGAGTGGGCAGAAGCAAAATTGAACTCCGAGGAAGTGTCCACCTAAATATGGACCTAACTCAAGGATGCAAATTCAGGAACGTGTGTGACATCCATCTGCCCTAGATGATGAACTTTAATTGCTGGAATTGACCCCTGTAGAAGGTGAGGGTAGGTGTGTTACACATAATGAATATCATTTAACAATTTCTTGAGAGTGTTCTTGGGTTAAATGATACTGTGCATAAGGCAGAATCATTTTGATGAAAGGTAGCACAAGAAGCAGAAACCTGTTGAATCGTATCTTAGGGATTAACAGTCACAAAACACAGCAATCTGTCCATAATCTCATTCTGTTTAATGAGAGGTCCTGGAAATTGAGAATGAGGACTTACATGATGAGTAAAACAAGGAAAATTATGTAACTCTATGTCAGCTTGGAGAGTGAAGTATATGAAACAGATCTTCTAGACCAGCATGTGTAGAGGCAGTTTTG
>NW_004525318.1:6335-7372 GCF_000260255.1 Octodon degus
GAGATATAGACAAACTATATAAGAGTAAATAAAGAATAAATAAATAAATAAATAAATAAATAAATAAATAAATAAATATTATTATTATTTATAAAAATTATCAAGTTTAGGAGAAATTGGGGCCGGGGAGATGGCTCAGTGGAATAAGCGCTTCCCTGGCAAGTGCAAGGGCCTGAGTTCAATCCCCAGTTCCGCCAAAAAAAAAAAAAGTTTAGGAGAAATCAAATGGGAAAACAGAGAAGCAAAAGTGAAGGCGAGAGAAGAGGAAAAGCTGTGATTGCAGACTACAGTGGTCAACTGCTGGCACCTAAGGTGAGAAGGCATTGACCAGGAGACCTGAGCTCTAACCTCGGCTTTGCCAGACAATTTGAGAAAATTTTCACGGGGACCATCATCTATTAAAATCTTTGTACGTGCCAGATGCTTTTTAGCCTTCCAAACATTAATAGCTGCTATTATTGTCACTGCAGCATCTGAGGCTCAGAAAAGTTAAGGAAATTTCTCAAGGCCATACAACTTAAGCAAGAAAAGATGTCTGTATCTGATTTTAGAGACCACAGCGCTTTTAACATATAATGCTATCTTCCAACTAATCTCATTCTGCGATCAATTTCCTCTCATACAAGCTCTCCCTAGGATACTATTCTCAATTTCATTAGTTAATTGCTGTTTATCCACCTAGGGTTTGAGGATGTGATTTGAGGACACCGGCTTCCTAGCTGACACACTAGTTTCAAGGAGACCATCTAAGACATAAAAATTTATATTCATAATTTCTAGAGCATGGCCGTGACTCAGCATTATTCTCAGAACACCCAAGACGTGCCAGGTCTTGAGGTCTAACAACATGCTGACCCATACTTGGCTCACTAATTGCGAAATCTGCCCACGACCTAGTGGTGAGTCAAACCTAATTTCCATAAGAACTAGCAAATAACACGTGCTGCACTGGTGTAGCTTAGATAGAGTGCTAAGGATGATCTTGTATACACTCAAACACAGAAGAGCTTTGAACTTGTTTGCTATAAATCAAGTAA
>NW_004525318.1:7472-8578 GCF_000260255.1 Octodon degus
CATTATCTTCTCTTTTCCATAGACCAGCAGAAATCCACAGTTCAGTTATTTAAACTATCGTGCCTAAATACATAGATATCTCTTTCCTCCACTCCCTCTCCCATCCTCTTCAACTTAGTAACTTTTCTTTTGAATAAATTCCTTCTCTTTTCCCAGTATATACTGTGTATCCTTTAGATTCCATTCTTTTCCTCAATTTGTCACACTAAGAAGACAACATGGTGTTTACATATGCAGGTCTGCTTTATTTCATTTAAGAGTATGGTCTCTATGTTCTTACTAAAAATTCTTCAGTTGATGTGCATCTGTGATTTCTCCAGGATTTCGCTATGACATATTGTGCTGCTATAAACATGGTTGCACATACGTTTTTCTGTCGTGATAATTTCATTTCTTCTGGAAAAATACCCGGGAGGGGAATAGCTGACTCAAAGGGGATCTGCAATCCAAGCTTTTTAAGTAATCTTAACACTGATTTTCACAGTGGTTTTACCAGTCTGTACTCCCAACTCCTCCACCATTTGTTACTGGATGACTTCTTGATCTTATCCATTTTTTCGGTGGTGAGATGGAACAGCAGTGTTAATTTGTATTCTTTTTTTTTTCTTTCTTGGAGGAACCAGCAATTGAACTCAGGCCCTTGCATTTGCCAGGCAAGCGCTTATTCTACTGAGCCATCTCCCCAGCCCCTTAATTTGTATTCTTGAATGACACATTATGTTGAATAATTTTTCATATATTTACTTGCCATTTATATTTTTTCATCTGAAAAGTGTCTGTTCACTGAATATGTGTATGGTTTTAATTGGGTCTTTAACTTGGGAAGCCTGCTTTTCTTTTGAAATTCTTTATATGTTCTAGATAGATGCTCTGAGTCAGAAAGAGAGTTTTGGCTATAATTTTTCCCAGTTTGTGGATATTCTTTTTACTGTTTTAGAGATTTCCTGGGGAGTGATGAAACTTTTGAAAAAGATGAGATCCCAATTGTTAATTCTTTGAAAAGTGTCCTTGCAGTTTGGTTTTACTTCATGCACTCTCTATCTACCACTATGTCTTTAAGATTTCTACCTACATTTTCCTCCAGAAAATTTAGCATTTCTGTTTTC
>NW_004525318.1:9911-10531 GCF_000260255.1 Octodon degus
ACTGTTACCATTAATATACCTACTTTTTCTACAGTATTGTTGCATGTAATGTCTCTACTTTTTTGTCCTTGACCTAAAAAAATCTGGGTATGATAAGATTCATAATATTTATTTTGTATAATAAGGATTTGAATAGACACCACCCAATTGCTTTCCAAAAGGTCTGTAGTGAATGTACTCTTGCCCCACTTCCCATCTAGCAATAGATGCTACACCTCTCTTTCTAAACCCTGCTGAATAGTGAGTGGCATAGCACTAGTTTTCAATTTACCTTTCCCAACTCCTAGTATATATTGAGCATCCTTTAATGTGCAAGTTGGCCAAGCACTATGAAAAATTAAGTTCATTTTTCAAAAACCCCTTTAGGGATGTCTTGCTAGGCCTTCATTTTTCCTCTTTTTAAAATTTGTTGATAACATTTAGCATAAGATATAGCCTCTTGACAAAATTTTAACTGCATAGTATAGTATTTTTAACTATTAGCATAATGCTATACAGTAGATTTCTAGAAGCAATTTGTCTTGTATAACTGAAAATTTGTACTTGTAAGATAAGCAACTGTGCATTTTCTTATTTCCTCAATTCCCAGAAACCACCATTTTACTGTCTGCTGTGTGCTT
>NW_004525318.1:10874-12164 GCF_000260255.1 Octodon degus
TATAGAGATTGCTAAATAGACAGCTGGCTGACTATAGAGATTAGAGGAAAGATACTGTAGATACAGAGTTATAGATACAAATTTTGGAGTCTTCTCCACAGAGATGACTCTGTAGCTATAGAGTCAACTGAAGTAACCTAAAATATAGAGATGAGATAAAGGAGAGAAAGCCATGGACTAGGACCTTCATATAAGAGGTAAAAGAGATGAAGAGGTGCAGAAGAGACTAAGTAGAGACCAGAAGGGTAGGAGAAAAGCTAAGAGTTTATGGTGTCCCAAGGATCAAGTGGAGAAAATGTTTCTAGTATGATAGACAATGTCAAAAGCTGCTGATAGATAAAGATGAGTAAGACCTAGGAAGTAAGAGTAAAATGATCGACTGGACTTAGCATAGTGCAGATAATTGATGATATTGATAAAGGACTTCATTCAGCAGAATATCAGGGATAAAACTTAGTTAAAGAAAGTTCAAGAGTAGGGCCAGCCAAAAAGCTCAATGGATTAAAGCACCTGCAAGCAGGCACAGGGTAATCCCAGCTCTTGGGAGGCTGTAAACAGGCGGATCACTATGACTCTGATCTAGTAGTGAGACCCTGAACACCTTGTAGACCCTTCCCTAAAATACAAAAAAAAAGAAAGAAAGAAGCCTGAAAGAAAGAAAGAAAGAAGAAAGAAAGAAAGAAAGAAAGAAAGAAAGAAAGAAAGAAAGAAAGAAAGAAAGAAAGAAAGAAAGAAAGAAAGAAAAGAAATCTACTGTTATTTTGATGGGTTTTCCTTTTAATGTGAACTGTTTCTTTTCTCGAACAATTTTTAGTATAACATATTTGTGCTGAATTTCTGGGATCTTGATTATTATATGTGTAGGTGTGGTTTTAATAGGATTCACATGATTTGGAGTTCTATATCCTTTGATTACCTGTATGTCAGATTGTTTCTCCATATTTGGGGAGTTTCCTACTTCTCCTCATATTCTTTTCATATCATGTGTACTGACTGCTTCTTTCTCATTGCTGCCTATTAGTCCTATGTTGTTCACCTTTGTTTTTTTTTTCAAAGTTTTATTGATAAACAGATAACAATGAGACAGTTTCAAATCCAATCAGAAGTACAGTTTCAACATATAATACACTGCATATATTCTTCTTAGTGGTTAATTGCTGTAGAAGAAGTGGACTTGGGATCCAATTTACAAACAACATTAGAACAAATGATTCTATTCATTAAGAGAATGCAACTATATATCTATCCTAACCACTTCGAATACACAAATACAAAATGGACATTCATCGG
>NW_004525318.1:13239-13787 GCF_000260255.1 Octodon degus
GCAGCACCCCTTGAGCACAGTGCTTCCTTCAGCCCTTCCCAAGCTGAGGTCTCTTCCCTGTTTTCTCTTCCTGCTCAGGTAAAAGGCTCTGCCAGGGAATTCATGCTCTTTACTTCAGTCTTAATGTCTGTCATCACTGAGACAGAAGTTCCCCAATGCCCAGTATCACCTCTGCTTAAATTATTTTGCAAAGCTGTCTCTAATTTCTGGCATTTCTAGTGTGCTGTCCCTCAGTTCTCTATAGAACAATACCACTTTCTGTGTTCAATATGAAGTTTCATTCATTTTCTTCAATATTTGTTTACTGCAATGAAGTTATTAGAAACAACTTTACTGCATGCAGGTGCAGGGGCCAGGAGTTCAAACCCCGGGGCCTGCCTTGCCAGCCCTGCCCCCAGGGCACACTGAGCTAGCAATTGAGACTGGGCATAATGGCATGGACCTGTAATCCCAGCTCTTGGGGGACTGTAAACAGGCGGATCACTACAAATCCAATCTAGTAGTGAGACCTTGAACACCTTGTAGACCCTTCCCTAAAATACAAAAAT
>NW_004525318.1:16868-18554 GCF_000260255.1 Octodon degus
CTTATAACACCACATTCCAAGAAAAATGAACCTTTTGCACAAGAAATTTGAATAAGATCATACCCAGATACACAAAAATGAACTTGCTCTAAACTTAATATAAAGGAAACAATCATTAAAGCATATACATTGAAAAATTAGCTATGGAAGAACAAAGTTAAGTAGCATCTTATTCCACATTAGAAAGAAAAAATTTAAAAAGACCAAGTGTGTAAGAAACTAGACTAGTTAAAGGACTGGAAGAAAGGGAAAAAAACAGATCTGTTCTCTTTGAGTTTTATAATTAGCAAACATACCTTTGAAAACTAAAAGCAAAATATTTTCCAGTTATACAAACTGTAAGATAAATACTGGAATGTCGAATAAATGACCAGCACTTCTAACAGTTTGGGGATAGGATATCGCCCAAAGTTTTAGTGTGTCGTGGACATGGATAATGATCATAACACTTACTGATGGCCAGGTGTCACTTGTGGGACTGAGTTACTGCTATTTCCTTGATATCCACCCTGTAGACCCAGACAGAATCATGACCCATATGGTGCAGGAGATGTACATTTGTTGAGTATGCTGATGGAAATATCTTGCTGCTGTATACAAAAGAATAACTGAAAGACTGCTTTTGTATACTTCTTATTCTCCTGTGTTTGTTTGCCCTATCTGGTGGGTTCTTTCTATTCTCATTCATGGAGTTTTGGTTATCTTGTTCCCTCTCTAGAAAATCTTTTTGTAGTCCGTGTAGGTTTGGCTTTGTCATCACGAAATTAAGATGTTCTTTGTCATGGAAGTATTTCACTTCTCTGTTATACTTGAAAGAGAGTTTTTCAGGGTATATCAGTCTGCATTGCAATTTATTTTCTTGCAAGACTTAAAGTACTTTGCTCCATGCTCTTCTTGCTTTGATGCTTTAGGAAGAAAAATCTACTGTTATCCTGATGGGTTTTCTTTTAAACGTGATCTATTTCTTTTCTTTAGTGGCTTTTAGTATGCTGTCCCTGTGCTAAATTTCTGGGATCTTGATTATTATATGTCTGGGTGTGTTTTTAATTGGGTTGATGTTATTTGTAGTTCTATATGCTTCCGTTACGTGAATGTCAGATAGTTTCCTGATATTTGGGAAGTTTTCTGCTATTACTCCCATCCATATTCTTTTTATATCATTTGTATTGACTCCTTCTTTCTCATTGATGCCTATCACTCTCATGTTGTTCATCTTTGCATCACCTTGCAGGCGTTCATTTATCTTTTCCTGCATCCTAGTTGTTTTTAAGAGATCTTTTCTTACTTTTTCACTAGTTGCGATGGTGTTTTTAAGGTCTGAAAGTCCATTCTCACTTTCATTCAAACAGTTATTGCTAGTTTGTGATTGAGGTTTTAAATTCCTGTGTATCATTTTGGATCTGCTTCATGCATTCTATTTCTTTCCTATGTTGCTTATTCAAGGATTCCATCGTTTTTGTATTCTGCTCTTTTTTTTATGAGTATCTCCTTTAGAGGCACTTAGTACTTCTTTCATTATAGTTATCATTTCTTTTTTTAGTTCAGAAATTATTTCTGATCTGATTTCCTCTATACCTTTCTGCAGTTTTTTCTTTACTTCAGATGCTATTACTTCAGTGATATCAGGTTTGTGAATTCCAATTTTTTCTATGCTAGTGTCTTCTGCATTTGTTCTGGGGTGGGCTC
>NW_004525318.1:19141-24501 GCF_000260255.1 Octodon degus
CACATGGCTATAATCCTGGAACTTGGGAACATGAAGCAGGAGGATCAAAAGAGTGAGCCTAGCCTAACTGACTAGCATGCTTAAGGAAACTTCTGCTTGGCTCCAAGGCAGCGCAGCAAATGGCAGAGTGCAGCCTTTCATGGCAGTGGAAAACAGAAAAAGCCTATTCTCCTTTTTTCATAAGTGTCTTCTTTAGAAGCACTTAGCATCTCTTTCATTTATAGTTATCATTTCTTTCATTTATAGTTATCATTTCTTTTCTTACTTCAGAAATTATCTGATCTAATTTCCAATATCTTTTTTAAAAATCATTTTTATTGACAAAGAAATAGCAATAAGACAGTTTCAAAACAGGTTACTAGGACAGTTACAATAATTAATACATTGCATATTGTGGTCTTCATAGTAGTTATTCATAGTACAAGATACAGACATAATATATTGTCTAAACACTATTAGTACAAATGTTTTGTCTCATTTAACTAAGAGAAAGTAACTATATCTATGCTACCCAGCTACTTGGGAGGCTGAGGGTGGAGGATCACTTGAGTCCAGGAGTTCTGGGCTGCAGTGTGCTATGCCAATTGGGTATCCACAATAAGTTTGGCATCAATGTGGTGACCTCCCCAGAGTTGGGGACCACCACGTTGCCTAAGGAGTGGTGAACTGGCCCAGATCAGAAACACAGTAGGTCAACATTCCCGTGCTGATTCAATTTCTTCTATGGTATTGTTTCCTGCCTTTGTTTTGCTTGGGCTAAGGGCCTGAGAATGCATTTTGCTCCTTCTCTTTGTTATTTTGTGTAGCACCACGCCAGGGAGATAGCTCAGTAGAATAAGCGCTTGCCTGGCAAGCAAAAAGACCTGAGTTCAATCCCTGGTTCTGGAAAAAAAAGTTGTACAACACTGTCTTCTGTCCTTTGGGTAGAGCTATCATTCAGTTATTACCTTAGCACCAGGTCCAGATCTACCAACTTCAAACTCATCCAGGTGGGTGTGACCTGGGTCTGGCTGTTATGCTCCACTTCCTGCTGCACCCCTTGGAAATAAACCCACTGTGCCCCTCTGGCAAGATGTTCTGCTCCTGGATCAGCTGGGTGTATCTTGCCTCTACCTTCTCTTCAGAGAGTTATGCCACAGGGTTCCACACTGCCTGTGTGATGAAAGAAGTTCCACACACATGCCTGGCCTGGGGGCTGGCTGAAATGAGGATCTCGAGGGACGTGGGGGCACCCCACTCACAGTCCGAGCCTGGGCACTGGCTGGAATGAGGATCTGGCAGGCAACAGGCAGTTCCACTTACATGTGGGGCCTTTGTTCCTATTTTAAAGTGAAAGCTTTCAATATTATCCACTAAGTATAATGTTGGTTGTTAGTTTCTCATATATAGCTATATTTTGTTGAGATATAGTCCAACTATTCTGACTCTCTGTTTTTTTATCATGAATGAAATTGGACTTTGTCAAAACTTTTTTCTCCATCTTTTGAGAGGATCATATGATTGTTATTCCTGGCTATATTGATATGATGTATTACATTTATGGATTTGTGTACGGTAAAATGGCCCTGAATTCCTTGTATGAATCCCACTCGGTCATGATTAAAATGACATTGAGATATCATCGCACCCCAGAAAGAATGGCTATCATAAAGAAATCAACCAACAACAAATGTTGGAGAGGCTGTGGGGAAAAAGGAATCCTTCTCCACTGCTGGGGAGAATGTAGACTAGTAAAACTCTTATGGAAATCAGTGTGGAGACTCCTTTGGAAACTTGGACTGGAAATCCTATTTAAACCACTTATTCCTTTACTGGGAATTTTCCTGGAGGATCTGAAAACAGCATATCGTAGTGATATATGCTCATCATGTATAACCTTCTGATGATGTGCTGCAGTCTGTTTGTTAATATTCTGTTGAGGATTTTTACATCTATATTCATTAGAGAAATTGCGCTGCAGTTGTCTTTTCAATTGGATCTTCTCTGGTTTTTTAATTAGAGTAAAACTTGCTTCCAGGGATGAGTTTTGGAAAATTGCTTCCCTTTCAATTTCATTGACTAGTTTGAGAAAGTTGGCATTAAATATTTTGTACATGTTTTGTAGGATTCAACTGTGAATCAATCAGGACATGAGCTTTTTTTTTCTTGGTAGGATTTTAATTACATTATCACTTTTGTTTCCCATTATTGGGTTATCCAGAGTTTGTATATCTTCTTGACTCAGCTTTAGCATTTCAGATATATTTAGAATACTTTCAATTTATTTTGTGTTTTCTAACCTGAGGGAGTAAAGATTTTGGTTTTTCTTTCTCATAATTATATTGATAAACAAATAGCAATGAGATAGTTTCAAATCAAATTGGTAGGGCAGTTTCAATAATTAACATATTGCATACATTCTTCCTAGGGGTTAATTGCTGTACTAGATGCGGATATGATATCCTATTTACAAAAACCATTAGAACAAATCACTCTATTCATTAAGAGAATCTAACTATATGTCTATCCTAACCACTTTGAATATACAGATGCAAAATGGACATTCATCTGTATACCCTTTTTTGTTAAGTTCCGTTATTTGAATATAATAGGTGCGTTAACTCAGCAAAATATTCTAAATGAGTCCAGTAGCCCTTAATAGTATTGGGTCTGCATTACACTGGCAGTGTCAGAAATTTTTGACCTGAGTCCCCTACAGCTCAACATAACAGCATGTCTTTACTTCTTCTATTTCATTTTTATACTTTCTGCTTGATGGTTAAGACCAAGCTAAAGCAGGACCTATGAAATAAGAGTTGTATCTTTTGGGTCATATAAGGTCAGTGAAATCCCCTCGGGATTTATCCTGAGATCCTGTACATCATATTGTAGAACCTTTGTCAGTGTCAGCCATGTGGATGAGTCACAGCCATTGCTTGGCCAATGTGTTCTCTGTGAAAGCCTGAGAGAATGTTTTCTCTCCATGTGACTCTTCTTAGGCACACTGTACATCATCGATCACTTTCCTCTTTGGCCCCATAATCTCCTTGGCCACAGAATTTGGGACACTACTGAGTTACATGATGTTACAATACAAGTTCTCATACGTTCTGAGTCTTAATTGAACTTAGAAGGCTAGGGCCAAAATGTTGGCTTTCCTTGCAGTCCTCCTTTTTTTCTAATTTTAGTCTGCAAACTTAGGTTGTTAACCATCCAGAAGACAAACTTATTGTTATTACCATACAACTTAGGCTGTTAAGCTTAACCTCACTATCTGTCTGCATATCAAACATCTTAGGCATAATAAGGAACAGGTATTTTTCATCAAGTATTGATATGTTGAATTTTAAGTCCTTACAGAATATGATAAAAAAATTTAATAATTAGAATATATTTTAAAAACAGGCATACAGAATTATATACTTCTTATGTTTACACCTAAGTCCAAAAATCTCACCATATACAACCTTGAAGCAAGAGACAGAAAAAGGAATATTGTAATACTGTCCTGCTTCAAGGTTGTATATGTGAGAGTAAAGATTTTGGAAGTAGGTATTGATGAATTTTTGAATTTAAGATCTGTATATTTAAAACTAGTATTTAGGGATTTAAATATTTTCATTCATTCTTGCATGAATTTGAATTTTTTTTCTTTTTTCATTAGGTTGACTAGGGGTTCATCAATTTGTTTTTATTCTTTCAAAGAACCAACTCTGATTCATTTATTCTTTGTATTGTTTTCTTCATCTCCATTGCATTCATTTCTACCCTAATCTTTATACTTTCCTACCTTCTTTGAGTTTTGGACTTGATTTGCTCTTCTTTGTTTAGGACATTGAGGTATAGCAGATCAATTACTTGTAATTGTTCTGCTTTCCTAATGTGAAAATTTACCACTGTAACTTTTCCTCTTAAGCCAACTTCCATTATATCTCACAGGTTTCTGTAAGTTGTATGTGCATTTTTGTTTGATTGTAAATATTTTTCAAATTGTTTTTGTAATTTAATCTGTAGCCCACTGGTTGTTTAGGGGTTTGTGATTTAATTTCCATATATTTATGATATTTTTGTAGATGCCTTTGTCAGTTGTTTTCAGTTTCATTGCATTGTGGTAAGATAGTATGCATGGGCTAATTCCTTTACATTTATTTAAGAATGCTCTTTGTGTTAGTATATGGTCTATTTTGGGGAACATCCCATGTGCACCTGGGAAGTCTGTGCATCTGTTGTTGCTAAGTGAAACACTCTACTATGTCTGTTTCTTCAGAAGTTTGGCTTAGTTATGTTATTTCTTTGTTGATTTTTGCCAGTGGATCCATCTCTTTGTGATAGTGGTATGCTAATGTCCCCAATTATAATTATAGCTCATTTGATTTGTTGTGCCTGTTAGAATTAGTCTTATGTAGGTCTGGCCTCCGATATGGAGTGAATATATGTTTATAATTGTTATTTCTTCCTCTTCCACTCTTTATCTTTCTTTTCTCTAGTTCCTGGGAGAAAACACCAGGCACCGAAAATTAAGGAAGGAAAAGTTTATTTAGCTCAATCAGTGGAGGTTTCCATCCATTCTCAGCTGGCTCCAAGGCAGAGTGGCTCATGGCAGAAGCCAGTTATTCATGGTGGCAGAAAACAGCAAAGAGCCAAGTGAAAAGCTATAGCTTGAGCTGCAGCAGCTAACTAGTCCTTCTCTCCTTATATTTGTATACAGATTATTTACCCTAGGACAAGTGTAGCATTCACACCCATAATCCCAGCATTGGATCATCAATTAATCACAAATTCTAGAAGCCACCCCAATGACTGCATGAGGCTTTGTGGGGACAACTGCACACAAAACATAATATGCACCTTTCCCTTAACAAGTATATAGTGACATTCTTTATATTTTTAAATTATGCCTGGCTTGAAATTGGTATTGCCAGAAGTCAGAATAGCTACTCCTGTGACATTATGGAAATGAATAAATATTTGATGTAAGTTAGATGTGGATTCATATACTAGAAGGATGTTGTCTATGTAATGGATATTGTATGCAGATGGATAGGCCTGAAGTACTGAAAGAATGACTGCCACCACAAACTCTTGGCACAGAGTTGAGCTAGTCACCATTCCCTGTGGTAGCCAACACCATTGGAAGCAGTAATAGGGGCCGGATTATGTTTAGAGAGTAAATTAACACCAAAACATTTTTTATCTTCAGGGTGGAGAGGAATAGAAAGGAAGCAGTCTTTTAAATTAATCACCATAAGGAAAAATTCTAAAGAAAAGCTACAGGACCTGGCAAATCCTGTTGCAGTGTTCCCATAGGTTCCATGCTGGTCTTGACTGTCCACAAATCCTTTAGCAATCTCCATCTTCCTTTTTTAAAATTACAAACATTG
>NW_004525318.1:25586-27195 GCF_000260255.1 Octodon degus
CAATGGTACTCTGATCTACATTTTGTATAGAGACTGGAAGGTTTTATTGAAGAGAATGATAATGGCAGTGCTGCCTTTTCTGGTTAAGCAGAAAAATTTTTGCTAAATATCCCTTGTGCCCACAATGGAGAAAAACAATCCAAATCATCTCAGGCAGCATAGCCCACTTTTAGTGGACACTTAAATCTTGTTTACACCATTTATTTGCATTTTTGAAGGCCAATTGTTGAAATATTGTAGGTAGCTGCGTTAGATAGAAATATTATATGCTGTCAAATAGGGCTAGGTGCTCAGAAGGAGACAATATGGAAGACATGATGACCTTGAAACTTTGGGAAAAGCAGACATTCTCTCTGTGGACTAGACCTCAGTACAAAAGATTAAATAAATGCAGCCACATACTTCCCTAGGGATGAACATTTGGGATTAATATTCTAAATAGGTATCAGTCACCTTGAAGAAGCTACAGTCACTGATCCAATCCCTCCAGGAAGACCCACTGTTCCCTATTCATGCCCACTTGCTACATGACACATTTCCTTATTTGATCCTGATTTAATCAATTTTACATGAGCAATTGTACTTGTAGTCTTATTGGTTGACCCTAGTTTTATCCAACCTTCTGAGTTCTCATGTTGTCTACCATAGAACTCACTCATTTCATGGTTTTGCTCTATAAAGAAAAATCCTAGAAGGGCAGATTCCTGGGCAGCCCTCTGGAGGCTCCTTCTGTCCCTCTCTCAGAAGTTTTATTTCCCCTGAATAAATACATTCTACTCTTAACCTCCATTGTTCCAAAAATTCATTCCTTGGTTTTAGAGAACACAAATTTGGCCCAGGTATTTTCCACGTTAGGAGTTTCATTCCCCTATATCACTATTAGTTTTCTGACTTTTTTGTCACTTATACTCCTCTCACTAGCTTGCAATAAGCCTACAGTGAACTCCTGCAAAGCTTCATCAGGGCCTCGCTGAATCAAAGCCAAATTGAGGGATTCCTGACCCTTTGAAGCAAGCTTCCTTGAGGTGCTAGCAGCAGCTCTATTATTTTGGTAGTTTATTTGCAATGCACAGGTAATTTGATTGCTTTTGATAGCAAAAGAACCCTCTCAAATTAGCATATTTTTGGTAAGACCTATATTAAACATTCCCAGCTTTTTGGTCCTTGAAATACTCAAAGAAATTTCCATTTCACAGTAAATAATTTTCTGGATTCAAAAATGCTTTAGTTATTCCTTTCCATTCATCTTGGGCCACAATCTATTGTCCTAGAATCAACACTAAGCTCTGGGTAAAGGCAGCAGTAGTGCCATAAAGTGCAACAGCTTGTTTTATTTTTTAAGGTTTTAAAAGGTACAGCTACATGAAGACAAAATTTGTCTGAGATTGTTAGGAAATTGAACTTGAGAAAGAGAGTAGATATGCTGAAAACCCTCCCTGGACTCTCCTACTCCACTGAATTCTTTTTGTCCCAGTTGCAATAGAGAAAATGGCTCTGATTCCCTACAGGTGTAAATTTCAGCATGTGACTCAGTGAAATTTCTCTGAGCTGACAGGGCTGTGTTTGCAGCTTGTGGCTCCATTAAAAACCATGAAGAAATGGCCAGCCA
>NW_004525318.1:28370-29557 GCF_000260255.1 Octodon degus
GATTTGTGGGAATGTAGACTGGTGTAACCATTATGGAAATCGTGTGGAGACTCCTTAGAAAACTATGACTGGAAATCCCATTTAAACCAGCTATTCCTGTACTGGGAATTTTCCTGGAGAATATGAAAACATCATATCATAGTGATATATGTGTCCCTATGTTTATAGCAGCACAATTTGTGATAGTCCGATCTTGGAAACAAACAAGATGCCCATCACCTGAGGAATGGATGAAAAAGATCTGGTATTTTTATAGAAAGGAGTATTACTCAGCTATAAAGAATGATAAACTCAAATCCTTTATATTTAGGCAGGTTCCACTTGAAGATATACTCATAAGTGAAATAAACCAGACACACATGTGTAAATATTACATAGTATCCCTAATATAAGAACTCAAAAGAAGAAATACAAATAGAAAGGTATAATACAACTAACAGGAAAGCATGAACTTGAGGGCTAAATAATTAAAAGAGGCAAAGGAGAAGAGCTAGGAAACATGACAGTGGCAAGCCATAGTTATATGTAGAAGATGGGTAAGACAATGATCCTGAGATTCTTCAGATGGCTTTTGAACCTAGGAGTTAATTGGAAGGATTCTTATCCTAACTATATATACTGACACCTGTAAACTAAGCATCTGCACTGAAGATGGCAATTTCTAATTGTAGGTTCATGCTTGGAGTGCCTGTTACTCTGCTCGTCTGAATACTGGCTGCTTGCCATGACATGCCAGTTGCTGCCATGCTGTCTCTCGGATAGATGGTTGTTCAAAAAGAAGGGGGTGATGAATGAAGGCAGGAGACAGGAAAAGAAATGTTGTAGGATTGTCCTGCTACAAGTTTTTACATTGTTAGATTTCTGGACTTATGTGTAAACATAAGAATTATATAATCCTTTATGCATATTTTTAAAATATATTTTAATTTTTTAAATGTTTTTTCATCATATTCTGCAGGGACTTAAGGTTTAACATATCAGTACTGGATGAAAAATCCTTGTTCCATGTTATGCCTAAGATGTTTGATATTTATAGAGATAGTGAAGTTAAACTTAACGGCCTAGGTTTTATGGTTATAACAAAACTCTTCTGGATAGTTAACAACCTAAGTTTACAGACCAAAAATTAGAGAAAAAGGAGGGCCACAAGGAAAGCCAACATTTTGGCCCTAGCCTTCCAAGGTCAA
>NW_004525318.1:30182-32469 GCF_000260255.1 Octodon degus
AGAACTGAACAAAAAAGGGGATACAGATGAATGTCCATTTTGTATCTGTGTATTCAAAGTGGTTAGGATAGATATATAGTTATATTCTCTTAATGAATAGAGGGATTTGTTCTAATAGTGTTTGTAAATAGGATATCATGTACAGCAAATAACCACTAGGAAGAGAGTATGCAATGTTTTAATTATTGAAACTGCCCTTCCAATTTGATTTGAAACTGTCTCATTGCTATTTGTTTCTCAATGAAATTATGGAGAAAAAGAAAATGAGTTATTCACAAACTCTAGTAGTCTGCCTCATGATTGCATGAGCCTTTTGGACACCTAGAGACAAACCATAACATGGAGTGAGGATAGAGAATTCCAGCTCTATCTTTTCAGGTCCATTGATCCCCCTACCCTGTTCTATTCATCATTGGGACTTTATCTTAAAGGAGAACTCTGAGTTAAATTCTTTGTGTTTGCCAAACTCCTTCTAACTGATAGGTTCTGGCCTTAGTATAAATTCCTGAATTATTACAGTGTTCATCTAATATGGCTGAAGCCCTTAAAACAATAGCTTATCATCCCAGAGACAACCTCCCCCAAATTGCACCCATCTCAGGGTTCAATTTCCTTTCACCTTTCCCACTGCCTCACATAAGACCCCAGTCAGCTCCTCAGGTATATCTAAACATCCCCCTCAATCTACACCCTTGGCAAAAAGCCAGAAAAGCCTCAGCTACCCTTTCTTCCAACTCAGAATCCATTATCTTCCACAGATTTTCTCCGTGTCCTCAAAGATAGTGAAGACCCTTTCTCTTTTTCCTTCTGTCTGTTTCTTTGATGTGAGACCATCAAAAAAGCTAACACTAACTACAATCCAGAAATACCAGTAAATACAAGGATCAGGAATTTCAAAACCTCTTCTACATACATATACCTCTGTATATCTTGAGAGGCTGTGTCCCATGTTTAACCCATTATAACTTTTTCTTGTTTAGGTTCTCTCAAATCTATTTTTTTTAAGATTGTTTATCTCTCTGACCCTAAAGAAGCCATTTCTGACCCTAGTGAACTCCTTTATCATTCTAATGAACCTCTATTCCCAAGTTTTACACCTGATACACAAGTACTGATGCATGCCTGTGCTTAGTACTGGTTCTAAGCAATTAATTCACTGCCCTCCCTTATGCACAGTCTTTGAAAGTGTTCCTGTTGCCCATACATATTTAATGCCAGGGCACAATATTTAGGGATTATTTTGTTTCTTGGTGTGAACCATTGTTCCCAGGTGTGAGGATAAGATAGACAAGATGGGGCAGCTGGTAGCCCAGCTGCCTGGTCGGCAAAATGACCTTCAAATAACAATAGATGTGTTTATTTATAACTTTGCAAAGTTGTAATGTTGACTAGTCACAATGTTGACTAGCAGCTAATAACTTAATGTGCAAGTGGGATGTTTTTCTCAAGAAAGAGGTAGTTTCTTTTAGGCAACACAGCATCATCCTGCCCTCCCACATATGATCAATTTCCAACTTCAGCAGGTCCCAAAATTCACTTACATTATATGGTGTACTTTTCCTTTCTTTTTCCTTTTACTTGGCTCATTTTTTCTTTGCAGAGACATTTTTTTCCTTCCTTTTCATTTTTTGCCTACCTTTAATAAATGTAAATCTTGGTTGTCACTCATGCTTATTTCATTTAGTTCTTTGTTCAGGCCAAAATAACCCCCAAAAATCACCCCTTAAAAGAAAAACACTGCAACACCTCAAAATCTCATAACAAAAAGGAAGAAAGAGCAACAGGTAGGATCAAAGGTCATCGCTACAAACCTCTCACCTCACCCCTCAAAAGTATGAATGATCTGGCTTGTAGTTCCTGAATAGCAGAGAGAATGGAATGTAGACATAGGAAGCATGGGACACAAGCCTGTGATTGTGAACATGTCACCACTCATTCTTGGGGTATGAAGTGAAAATCTGATGGACTATGATGTACTGGGCAGGCATTGAGATAGAGGTCCATGGAATATCTGAAAGAACTACACACATATCCAGTAGGAACCCACTGTCCCAAGAATTGATATTAAGGGGGCCTAGGGAAGTCCTTGACATCCTCTCTGGGGTTTTGATCGAACAAAAGGACACTGATAGGTTCTAGCCCAAGTACAAACTGATAAATTAACATGGCCCTGATTCAACATGGCTGAATGCCAAAAACAACAGCTTATCTAGCCATTGACCACTTCCTGTTTCAGACCCACCCCAGTCCTGAATAACTTTCCTGTGCATAGTAAGGAGACCTCAAT
>NW_004525319.1:0-896 GCF_000260255.1 Octodon degus
AAGAATTGTAAAGATAGGGGCCGGGAGGATGGCTCAGTGGAATAAGCAGTTCCCTGGAAAGCAAAGGGCCTGAGTACAATCCCCGGTTCTAGAAAAAAAAAATATAAAGATAAATAACTATTTCTACCAACAGTTTTTCAGATTACCATATATAAGCATGAAAAATTGGTCAAAAATTAACAAAAAATATTAACTGTTTCTGTTGATAGACAAGTGTAAATCAGCAGTACTATTATCCAAGCTATCTTCTGTCTATGAAGAATTATAACCTTCATTCATTCTTCTTTTGTTCTTTCTCTCATCACAGTTTTTCCTTCTGAAAAGTTGTTTACCATTTCAGTGTCTTACACCAGGGAGACAATATGATGTTTACACATGTGAGTCTAATTTATTTCACTTAGAAATCTGGTCTCTAGTGGAATCCTTTTAACTATAAAAGCCTGTAGCTTATCTTTTCTCATAGCTGAGTAGTACTCCATTATATAAAATAACATGCCATTTATTCATTCCTCAGTTCATGGACATTTGGGGTGCATACCTGGAATTTGGAGGACATAGTTACAATTCCTTTTTATCATTATGATATAAAATCAGCACAGGAAGGAAGGAAATAGAAAATGTTATGAATTCAACCAAACAAAAGAGTAATACCACAAGTCCTGTATAGTGTGTGGTGATAAAAAAAATCTGAATGTATGACAATATTATGGAAATTGAAGCAAGTAAGAGGAAAGAGAATAGTGGGGCTATATCTACTAGTACCAATAATCTGAACAGTTAATGTGAAGGCAGCAATATGCAATACAATAGCCATTGTTGAATTCCTAACACTTTGTTTAGTAAAACTATCATTTCTAATTTTTTGCTATTTTACTATTGTTTTTCAGTTTTGAAGC
>NW_004525319.1:2171-15395 GCF_000260255.1 Octodon degus
GAATCAGTGCCTTGTGGCCTGGTCTTCTTCAGATACTCCTCCAGTCACAACTCTGATGTTTTTACCTTCACTGATTCCCATGAGAGTATAGTCTCTGTCTAACTGTGTATGACATATGCATATGGAACTATCACATGTACCTCATAGATATAGATGTTGATTTTTTGTTTGTTAATTTTTGAAGGTTTTTTAATGATAGAAGAAAAACAGTGATATAAAATCATACAGTTCCAAAACTAGGGCTACGTACATAACTCAGTGGTATTAGCACCTGTGTGGCAAGTGCATGATCATGAGTTCGATCCCCAGTACAGAAAAAAAGTCAAAACAAGATTGTAGGAGGGAAACAATGTTCAGTACATTTAATACAGTTGGCTAAGAAAATAAAATCAAGACTTCAAACTAACCTGGATAAGGCAGGAAGTTTGAGGTTAGACTGGGTTCATGAAACCCTTGTCTCATAAAGAAACAAAACAAATTAACAGATAAAAAATAATAGTTATAACATTTCAGGAGGTGGAAATGCTTAATACCCTATTTTGACTATTATATGTGAAATTATTATAATATATGATATTCTATGGAAATGAGATACACAAAACTAATAGTTAATATACATTAAAATTTAAAAAAGAATAAAGTTTAAATAAAAGAGCTAGTTTCCCTGTGACTCATAGCCAAAAATTTTTTTCGTATGCTTCTAGATAATGTTTACTTTCAAAAATATTTACTCCTTGTTCATTTTTAAAGACTTTGTTCCTTCTGGATTTCTCAGTTCTCCTATAATAACCCTATTATTGTGTACCATTTTGAAACCCTATGATATATGGAATAATCTACAACCATTTGTGTGTGACATTTTCATCTGTGAAAGCCAAGATGTTACCTCCCAGAAAGCTCCTTCAAAACTGGTTCATGGAAGGCCAAGCCTAGTGAAACTCTGATATTCTTCCTTAGGGATTTCCATATTACAAGGAACTAGAAATTGATATGAAACCAAGGCAGAGATAACTGGCTCTTCAAGATGTTTTTACATACCAGAGGATTTAATTAAGATTGGGCACATTAGGTTTTCAAGGATATCATTTCAGAAGTAAAGATAGACAGCTTCCTCTTCCCGTCTTTTTCTCCACTTCTCTTGAAACATTCAAATACATACATGCAACATGGGTTTGGATTTATGGGGTTTACTTATTATTAATAGCTCAGGCATAATTGACACCAGGACACTTATTTATTGGAGATATTTAGAAAGAAATTTAACTCCAATTTCTTACCCATTTAAGATTAAATTGACAAGCTGTCTTCTACTATTGTCCTTAAGGATATTTCTCCAATGGTTCTAAGTTTCTTAAAAATATTTTATATTTGGAGGCAAATTCTATACTTTGCATATGATATTTAAATTATATAAGCTCTTTTTTCATTATATCATCACGTTTTATAATTAAAGGGTGGGTAAAACATCAACTCTCTGACTTTTGAAGCAAGGAGTCTCCTTTATTCAAACAATCTATTTTATACTTGCTCTGGTTGTGCCTACATACCATGATTTATGAAAAAATTAAAGTATTCTAATTTAAACAAGTGATAGTGATTTTAATTTCATGTTGATATGATGATAAACTAATATATGTTTCTTTAAAAATGTTTTAAATCATCCATGTATTCAAATTCAATAAAGGTAAGATCTCTTCTGATTAGAAATTATTAACACCTGCAATAGATAGTCCCAAAGATTCACTTAATTGTGCTTAGACAAATACTTGTCTCAAAGTATTAGTTCTCCTGTTTCTTTACCTTGCAAAACTAGTACACTACATTAAAGTAGTTTTCTTTTCCCTGGAAAATTCAGAAAATAGGCACTAGAATACAGCTAAGTAAAGCGACTGTCATACATCAAATCACACTTCTTTTCCCTGGAAAATTCAGAAAATGGGCACTAGAATACAGCTAAGTAAAGCGACTGTCATACATCAAATCACACTATCATTTTGGTTTTCATGTGTTCTGCTAATCCTGTGTTAATGGTGTCTCCAAAGTCAGATCTCCAAAAATAAAACAAAAAATAAAAAAACAAACTCAGCTCTCTATTGTTTCCTTCAGTTGACCTGGATGCCTTCAGCTTTTAACCTGTCATATCAGAAGTATTAATATTTCATATCATAGTAAAAATTTAAAGACATAAAGAGCTTAACTACTTCCTAAAGTCTCATTTTTAATATTTCATGGTACCTCAACTAATATCTACATTCATATAACTCATGACCCATTATTGAAACTATATTATACTTTTCTTCTCTGATTAGAAAAATAATGGATCATAAGTATGCACAAAAGAGATGTGGAGATATAAATTTTGTTCAACACTAAATGCTTAGAAACAGACCTCCAGAGTGGTTCTTCTAAGAAATGGATGTTTACATTTAATCATCTGCATCAAGTAGGTCTCTGGGGCTTTAATCAGTATTATTTCTTAACCGTTGTGCCTGGGGAATGGTTACATGTATTTTTCAGAAACTTACATTACTATACAATGAAACATATGATTTTTTCAGCTAATAATTGCAAAAAAGAAATTCAGAGTACACATCCCAGTCTGCCAATGTGCTGAATTTGACCTAAGAAAATGTACGCAGAGTCCAAAGAAAACTCCATAAATGTACAATGAATGGAAGTATAAAATCACTTGTTTGAATAAAGTAGGCTTCTTGGTTATATAGTCAGAGTGCTGTTGTTTTCCCCACCCTTTAATCATAAGAGCAGACAGCATTCAATTTGCAAAGTCTTCTTTAGAAATCAGTGGACAATTTAGTACTTACAGAGCTACACACTGAACAAGATATTAAACAATCATGGTATAAATAATAAGTTTTTTTCGTACAACTGAATGGCATTTTTACACAAAAGTAATGAGAAAATGACAGCTAAAGAACCATAGAAAAGTAATCAGACTTCACTAAATACAGATTAAACTAACCTAACTAATTATTTCCACAAATTCCCTGTTAATTGACATTAATGTATAGACACATTGCATATTCTCTTCTACTTAGTAAGACTAAGTAATTTATCATATAAACTAAGACAATTTTCATACTGTAATGACACACTATTCATATTTCTTTATAACAATAAGTAAAAAGGGCCAATCTTGGAATAGTAGAATTTATATCATATTATTTATTGTTATAAATTAACATAATTGAATTTTTACAATTTTTTATTGCGTTAGCATGCATTTTCATATTAAGTTTAACTTTCTTATATCAGAACCAGAGCTTACTCACCTTTGCATGACTTTGTCATTCTCTACTTTCTCCCAGTTTAGTATAGGTGATCTAGTTATCTAGTGTGAATTGTACAGAGATGCCATATTGGTCTAGACAGGACCATAGGTTGATACCATAAGAGTCCAACTTCTTTGTGTAAAACTACCAATTAGAGTAGTCTACAGGATTCCTGCTTGAGGAATGACATAGAAGCTAATAAAATCTTCATTCATAATTCTGCTTTCTTTGCTCTTAACTGCTGGATAAATTCCTCGTCCTTACAGTCTTACTGCTCTCTCTCATCTCTACCTCTCTCCTTTCATAGTTATAGAAGTAATAAAGTAGTTCAGACTCTGTTTCTTTGCCTGTTCTACATCTCTTTCACCTGACATACTAACACCCAACTTCCTTCACACTGCCTTCCTTTGTGAATTAGCGTCCACAACAGCACTAAACTGAGTACAAGTCAGTCAAGATCCGCACAGGTATCTACCAGTATAAACAAGTTTCCTGAAAGAGAAAAATTTGTCATATTATGAATTCTTTGGGCACTTGGCCAGGAAACAGGTGATCAATATATCAGAATTAAAAAGTCTGACATGAAAAGCATATTGTAAACATTACACAACCACAGTCTCTGAAGCCCTGGCAAGGTAGGACTAGAGACTATAGACATTTTCTTAAAGACTTAAAGACAAGTTGATAAAAATATAACAATCATGAAATCTAAAGAGAAAGAGAGAATCAATTGGGAGTCAGACTAATAGTAATTAAAGAATTAACTGCACAAATATAAATAAGGTACTTATTTACATAAAATGATAAAGAAAATTTTCTAAGAAGGTTGTGATGATCATAAATTCTATCTACATGATAATCATGCTGTTTCTGATGTTGAAGAAAATAAATCTATGCATTTACCATACTAATTCTAATTATACAGCTTCATTTTTTACAGTAATGTATTTGTAATGTTAATTGGGCTCTGAATGTTTGGAAATCAAACTTTAAAATCTAAAGTTAGAAAATTAATCACAATGGCTAAATATCCTGTCTTCACAAGATTAATTTTATACAGGTGTTTTGATGTTAATGACCAAAGAAATGATTTTAGTGAATAACAGAAATAACAGACTATGCATATTAACACTAATATTAGGTCTATTTTTTATGAAAGCCATTCTATTCACTAAAGCAGTAAAGATACTCTTTTAGTATACAAATAAAGTTTGTTTATTTGGACTTAAACAAAAACAAAAAGTAAACTTCAATTAATAGTGAAATCAAATTCTAGAAGCCCCGAAATATCAAATAGATAATTGGAAAAGTGAAGCTGAGTGTGTTTTCAATTTTCAATGATTTACTTCTTGTGGGACTCCAAGCTAAAACCACTGATTTTTTTCAAAAGTTATAATCCTTTCAACATGTCTACATTTAATTCCTTTTCCTGCTTCTATGTGATGGATATTTGTGTCCTCACCTACTCAATTTATATTTTGAAATTCTAAATGTGATCTTTTTTGTAACTTGTGATTTTGGGTGGTAATAATTTTTACATTAGGCTCTGGGGCTATTTCTTGAGATTAATGCACATAGCAAAAGTAATAAACATAGTACAAGTCTCAATCTGTGTCTCTTTCTCAGTATCTTTGTAATGGTCTCTCTCTCTTTTCACACAAAGCAGGGCAATGAGAAATACAATCATGAAGTGGGTTCCAGAAAATGCTGGTATACTGGTCTCAGATACCAGGCCTTTAGTACTATTAGAAGGAATTTTTTTTTCTCTCCAAATGCCTTCAGGGCAGGTTTGGCTGGCTTGAATTGTGGGGATCGAACCACAGCAACCTAAGCCTGACTGCTTTGTTGAAGCAGTCACTTAAAGAACTGAGCTAAGGGGCAGGCCCCCCTTTAGTACTATTAGGAACAAATGTTTGTTTTTTTAAGTAATTCATTATAGGAGATCCTATTGTAGCACCTCTTTAGATGTGTACTGTCATAACAGTATGGAAAAGACTATGTAATTTATAAAAATAAAAAGACTCATTCATAGTTCTGAAGTCTGGCAAGTGCAAGATCAAGTTCTAGCAAACTTAGTGGTCTTTCAGGGTGAGGATTTCACATCCAAGATGATGCATTACACACTATATACTCCACAAAGGTAGATTATTGCTTAATATTTTCAGAGAGTATGGAAGAAAGAGCGAACAGAAGGAGACAAGCAAAACGGGGGGGGGGCTACACTTATATTTTATAGGCAATCCATTCATGTGACAACACTATTAAGTCTGTTCATGAAGGCCATACCCTATAAGCACAAACATCTCACCCTAGACCCCACATCCTGAAATTTCTGCATCACTTCCAACATTAGAGGTGAGTATTGAAGCCACGTAGTAAGGGCCCAAACAGATTAGAAATCATAACATATGATCAATTTGTGTCTAAGCTTTTAATATAATTCCATGTGTCAAACTCCTAAAAATAATTTATTTTAATTTATGTTGAATCAACATGAGCTGAAGATCAATACCAAAGCAGAAAATGCACAAGCAGGACACATTATTTTCTTGGAATTTCACAATTTCAACTTGTATGTCCTCACAGTTATGGCACAGGATGTTAAAGAACAAATAGCAAGAATCTTTTTAAAGAAAGTTTTAAATATATGCAATTTAAGACCATATTTTCCTCATTTTCACAGTGCAATCCATTTACCAATCCTTTTAGCCTTTTCCTTCTCAGGATCCTGAACAAGCAAACCACATATTACTAGGAGCAAATTAGTTTTGACACCTTGAGACATTTAATTATTTGCAAGAGTGAGTCAGACCAAGGTGAAGTTGAGAGAAACTTTTCAAGCTCTAGAAAGAGATATATGCAAAAAAAAAATTAGTCCTGAAAATTCAAATAATAAGTAGAATACAATTTTACAAGTTAGGTTGCAAACATCTAGGAAATAATTCACAAATTAAATGGAAATATCAAGGTTGGCAATTAATCAGTTTCAAAGATTTAGTTATTAGAAAGTGTTTTACAGAGATACAGGAAATTTCAGGATGAAAGTGAGTGTAGAGTTCATTTAGTACAGCCATTCATTTTACAGTTGAGGGAGCTGAGGTTTAGAGAGGTTAAGTGATTTGCCAAGGTCACTTGCCAGTTACTATTACACTCAGAGAGAAAAATCAAACCTAGCTTCTTTATCTGCCCAATATTATCTTATTAATTTCAAAGTTTTTTTTGCCAATAATTCAGGAACATGTAAAGGCTGTTGCAGATTGATAACATTAATTAGAAAATAATTTCATACATGGCTGTAAGAAAAATTACTTCAGTTTTTGACATACAGATTCTTAAATGGCTAAGGGCATATAAAATTCTGTTGAAAGTTTCTTCAATATTTCATTAAGACATATTGATATTTTATCATTGTTCTGATTATATAAAACATGTGGGATTTGTTTTCTATTCAGTTATTTTAATTAATGTTTATCATGCAATTTTCCATATACTTGTAGAAAATGGCAGCATTCACAATTACATTGAATAAATTCCATTTGTTTCTTTCAGATAAAAACAAGGAAATTGTTCAAACGTTATATAACCAGGGAAAATAGTTACCACATTATACAAAGATGAGAGTACTCATTTTTCAAAGATTGTAATTAGCAGCAAATACCTCAAAGCAATAATTGACATTTATAAACCACTTTTCCTTGAGACATCTAAAAGTAATTTGCAGAAATTACTTAATTAGCCACTCAGAAGCTCCTTATGGGAACTATTGTGTTATAATTATAATGTACTTTGCGTTAACAGCATTAATGAAAATTGTTAGTCTAGATAATCCATGTAAGTTTATGCCTGTACAAGGTTAGATGGTGTCCAGCAATAGATAACCTTTGACACAAGTTCACAAGTGTAACATTTCTTTTAAAGTGATCTAGTAAACAGGATTGTTTTGTTACACACATTCTATTTCTATCTGCTAGTTTAGTTTTACTCTTAATTGGCTTAAACACCTTCATTTTTTTTCACCTTTGTTCTCAAACAGAGAAGTGGGATAGGATTATTTTTCTCCACACATTTTAAAATTATCAAGTGTGTTTCTAAACTGTTTACTTTTTTTTACAGTATTTGCAATGAAGATAACAACATATCTGTCATTAGTTCTCTCTTTGTATAACCTTGGGCTCAGGCATTAAATGATAGCTAGTTTGTTCTCATTCCTTCAAAAATAGCTTCATTAAAGTAGAGTTTACATGCCTATATTTTCATTTTAGAGTGCAGCTGTAGGGCAAAGTATTCACATACCTATGAAAGCAGCACCATGATCAAGACAGTGAATATATTCATCAGCTCAAATTGTCCTTCATCTCCTTTAAATCTTGAACTAAACTTGCCAGTGGAAGGCGATAATTTAAAAATGAAAACATACTATAAGATTCTATTTTTATATGACTGGGGAAAATACAAACTAATGAAAAACAATGTAGCAGTAAAGCATAATAAAGTCATTTTGGATCATTCATGTGGATATACATTACCATTCTAGTCTGCAAATATTTTATTGTATATTCTCCAATTGATTAGCCCATTTTCCTATTGATAGACATTAATGTTATTTTCAGTCTTCAACATCTATCCACGTGCAAGGCTTTGAATAATGATATTTCTAAGAACAATGACATATAAACATGAAAATAGACCCACAACATTATGTTTGTATAACTAATTAATTAATTAAAGTAAGAATAATTTATGGAGAGAGAGACAGCTTCTCTGGAGAGAGAACCCTGCAACATGGGTTGACCACATGTACAAGTTTTTACATGGACACATGTGCTTATTTTTCTTGAAGATCTGCCTAGAAGGGAAGTGATTGCATGATTCCATAGATAGGTGCTGAAGTGCAGAACAGATTCCTCAAGTGACTGTCCATCCTCTACCACACAAGTTTAGCGCCTCTTTTCTATTCAGTGAAAGCATAAAACATGTAAGTTGTGTGGATGGACTACATAAATATGTTGGGAGAGGTTAAAAGAAAATTTAAAAAATAGGGTATTAAATGATTCCATGATTTATAAATATCATACATATATAATATTTAGAATAAATATTAGAAATACATATCTAGGGCGGGCCAAATAGCTCAGTGGATTAAAGTGCCCACAGGCAGGTGCAGGGGTTGGGGGTTGGATCCTCCCGCCTACTGTTCCGGGAGCGCTGGGGGGCGCTGAGACAGCCATTGAGACTGGGCGTGGTGGTGCACCCCTGTAATCCCAGCACTTGGGTGTCTGTAAACAGGAGAACCACCATGAGTCCGATCTAGTACTGAGACCCTGAACACCCTGTAGACCCTTCTCTAAAATACAGAAAAAAAAGAAATACATATCTAATACGTATTACAATAATTTTTTAAAAATACTTCTTCCATTGTTTGTACATATATTGGATTTATTGCAGTGATACCAAATATGGATCCTTAATTTTCTAAATTAAAGATTCCTACCTAAAAGTATTATTATGGCAGTTATTCAGGTTTTGGAGTATAGAATATGCTATTGGTATACACTTGTTAAATTTAAAGATAGTGATTAGGTAAGAAAGATTATTTTATTAAAAGTAAATTTCATGAACTCAGCACTAATATGTTGTATCTGCTAATGCTAATTTAGCCTTAAACTGTGCATGAATAAACTTACCACAGAATATTCTTTTCTTGTTTATGAGTGATACCACAAACCTGATAAAAGGAAAAAAAAAAGAAAATTAATGATCAGCTAAGAGAATCAAAAAACATACAAAACTATTTCAAGCTATGAAAAATAATCTTATTGGGGGCTGGAGAGATGGCTCAGTGGTCTAAAGCACCTACTTGGAACAAGCTTGGCAAAGGACAGGGACCGCGGATCAATCCTCCAGCACCACATGCCAGTCAGCCGCACCCCCTGGTGGGCTGAGCTGGCCACACACACCCCCCCCCACACAAAATGTTAAAATAAAAAAAATTAAAAAAAAAGAAAAATAATCTTATTAATGATGTCTATCTCTTGAAAAACATAATAGATTACTAAATTAGATATTTGAATATAATACTTTTCTGTTTTTACCTACATTACCAGAAGCAGATACCTGATCACTTACAAATTCAGCAAAAACTAAATCCCAAGCATTTGTTGACTATTATCTTGTTGAGAAAAATAAAAACTAGTTTTTTCCTTGAATAAATTTGACATTTCAAAAAGCTTTTGCAAAGATCTTCACTAACTGAATTTACATACATATATATTTTCCAAAACAGACAATTTGAAAGAAAGTATTCTCATGAGAAAATTTGTTAGAATTTTAATCAATAAATGTAAATTAGTCTATGAATAATTATCATGTGGGGATTTTAGAAAATCACTGGGATTTTTAATGTGGGAATATAGACAAAATTTTAGTATTGTTTATTCCTTTATTTGTCCAACACAATTAAGAATTTTTGTTCTGGTACAGAAGTAACAAAAGGTAATTAAAAGATCAACCATATGCTGGTTATTACACATCGAAGAGAAGGAGAACTGTAATGATCTGAAGTGCATGTGCGATAGTTTGAAAAATAATATTTTAAACACTTTATTTACAATTTCACAGGCAATAGGAAGAGGGCAAAAGAGAAACTGAAGAAAAGACATGCATACTATCAAATAAAAAGTTCAGAAATTCACATTAAATAGAAAGTAAAGCACATACACCTCTCATCTGAGTGCAGTGGCCAGTACAAAACAAATTTAATCAATAGAGTTCCTGAGTCAAATTTCTCGCTCTTTTCAGTATGTACACCTTATGTCATGTATCCTTCCCATTTTATCTCAGGTAAAAATAAGTGACTTCTTAGGTTCAAGGAATACTGACAGACTTTATGCAAATTACACTTAAAAATGGACTTATATAGTTGAATTTCGCTTTGCAACAACAAATGTCTATGTCTTGACTTCCCTGCTGATGCATAGGTCCTGACAGACAGATGGAGCAGAATTCAACATGCATTTTGAGATGAGTTCACTGTACACACAAAAATACAACTAGGAAGAAATGCTTCCTAGTAAAAGGTAGAGAAATGGGGGTAGTTTGCTTTACATTATTATTCTGGCAGTGATCGACCAAAACAGAATGATAAAGTAGAAATGGCAAATTACATTCAGAATATGGAAGGGCACAGATTTGGAGTTTATTTTTCTTGAAATAACTGTTCCTTTGTAGGTAGTATATACTCACAAATTAGGGTAAATCACGCATCAATTTGAGAATAAAAATTGGTTTCAGCACCAGTCATTTAAAAGCCACATTGCATAGGTATTTCAACAACAATTATGGTGTTGTTGAATTTGCATATTGTTGATTTTTTTATTACAGTTTAAAAATCTTACTCTCGGGGCCGGGGAGATGGCTCAGTGGAATAAGCACTTCCCTGGCAAGCGCAAGGGCCTGAGTTCAATCCCCGGTTCTGCAAAAAAAAAAAAAAAAAAAAAATCTTACTCTCTTAATTTTTAAAAATCAGTTGATTATTTCAAGTAGCAATTATAACACCTTATTTTTAAATTTACAATATGTAAATATATACTATCCAAAATAACATCAAATATGACATGTTGAAGCCAAACCACTATATTTTACTGAAATAAAAAGTATACAAAACTTTTCAATGAAATTATTGATGTAAATTATGCTCTTAACTTCAGTTTTTGGTAAAATAGTTAGTTCATACAAATGTTAAAGTTTATAGAACATTAGTCAAAGTCCATGACTAAAGTAGAAATCATAAAAATATAATATTCTCTTAATCATTTGAGATAACAAAATCCAATGTTACAAAAATATTAAATAGAAGAGACAGTCATATACATTGACTTTTTTCAACTCAGATAAACTACTTGGTGACAACTCATTTTAAATTTGTTTACTCAAAAAGAAATGTTAAAACAAAATGAAAAATAAAGAATTATGGTTTCCCTAATACAACATATTGATTATATTTCTTTAAAATTATAATTTATATATCATTAAATTGTTTAAAATGATGAAGACTGTTGATGAAGATCAATAGCATAGAAGCTACCTGTTAAACACAAGGCCTTGAGTTTGATTGCCAGTATGAATAAAATAAAATATAAAAATAAAAATTATGTAAAACAAGTAGAAATATTCAGTACATCAGCATTGTCTTAGATCGTGCTTGATAAGTACTAATTAACAGAGTTGTATTGCTACACCAAAATTGTTTTAAAAATTAAGTGAAAGTATACACAATAAAAATGGGACAGAATTTCAAAACAAGTTGAGAAGAAATTAACAAAGGAGTAGACTACCCAGCTATAGAGAAACTAGTCTTTTAAGCATATTGTTATTCAGTTAAATCTTTAAATTAGGTAAGATATCTATATAAATTTCACAAAACCTTTTTTATTCAGTTAATTTGATATGTAAGTAGATGAAAGTACACCTACTTCTAGAAATTGGAGAAGTCTTCCAATGTAAATAATAATAACTGTGTCATGGCATACTACTTACCATAATAAACTTTCCTCTATCACTATTCTAAAAGACATAAACAATATTTTCACTTTGAAGGATTTGACTTATTGTAGAGATATCATGATTATATGATAGCTAACAATACTATATGATTGGTAATTAAAGCACATGTTTGCCATCTAAATTCTCTTATTTCTTGTATGTTATGAAGTCATTAATATTACTTAAAGTAATTCACAATAAGATTTCTTTAATTGTAATTGTTCTTGAAAATTACACTGAGATATTTTGATGTATTTTTCTAGTGCAATTAAAAGAGTATATGAACTTGAAATGGCAGTTGCCATTTAATTTAAATTCCGTGACTGAATTTAAATTTCAACTTAATCCAGTAAACTATAAGTCTCCTATTGTCTCCTGATACATAATAAATTGTTTGAAGGCCATAAAAAAAACAATTATTTATTTTTGAAACATTTTGTCCATAGTACAAGAGGTGAATGAGTCTTTGAAAATGACTGTACAATTATTTTTCCATTCCTGTCACAGAAGTACAATTGGCTATTAAATTACTTACCAACTACCTTTGTTTTATGCAGCTGGATACTTTTTATCTCAAAGGCAAATACCTCTTGAAGCAATATAACAACATACTTAGGAGTGTGAAGTTCAGTAGAGCTGAAAAATGAAAAACTAATAGGCTGAGATGTTAGTATCTTCCAGAAGAGTTACTCAGGGTATGAAAGCTGATAAATGAAAATCCTGAGTAGCACAAATAATGTTCTCTTTTCTATAGATCACATTTTTCCATTAAATCCTAACATGAATAGGATTTAATTTAAAGAGGCTACTTTATGTAACAAATTAAATTCTGATGAAATTTGTATTTCTTAATACTATACTAGAAGTTCATCAAATTTCTGTGTTACTTTTGGTTTTAAAAAGACAGTAAACTTGGTTGTAATAAGCTGTACACATGAAACAAAATATGTTTCAAAATTGAAAATTTTTAAGGAATAAACTTATACACACTTTAAAACTGTATCATTTATATTAGATTCATTTCTAACTAATAGCACTTAAGGGTGTGTGTTTTAATGTCATTAGAAGCTTTTAAAAATTCATATATCTGAAACTTTAACTACATTTAATGCATAGTCTATATATGACGATAATAAATACAAACTATTTTTAACAAATATCAACATAAACTTATCTGCATATTACAGTCTAAAGTTTCTGACCAAGGTGCTATTTTTGACCTTTACATGATCTAATTTTTACTATTTGATGATTTCTTGACTTACCATGAAAGCTAGTCATCATTAGAAAATGATTATCAATGTAGCCTTTTTATATAAATAAAATTAACTGTTTTCCCAAAGATCTCATTTAGTTATTATTTTAAACAGTTATTACAGAAACTTAGTTTATT
>NW_004525319.1:16431-17940 GCF_000260255.1 Octodon degus
GACCTAGCATACAGGCTTGAGGTAAAACCCTGCAGCTAAAGTCCATGCAGTGAGACTAGGGTCAAAACCACACAGCTAATCCAGGAACAAATCAATTTACCAGAGGTGTACAGCAGGCCTATCTCCAAGGGCAACAATATAAGGAGCTGGGCACAGTAGCCTAACCCAAGCCAGGCACAACTACATGAACTAGAACTTGGCATATCAGTACCTGAATTTCATTAAGTGATAACATAATTGCACCAAAGCCCTACACCAAAGGCCACAGGTCAGTGTTAAACAAAATGATAAAGACAAGGAGCAAAATGCAATCTCAAGTCTCAAGCCCACTCATAACAAGTGCAGAGGACACTAGCTCAGCTGAAATAAATGAACAAATAACTTTGGAAGTAAATAAACAACAGCAGAAAGATATAAAGGAACTCAGAGCAAAATTAATTTCTGGAATTTTAAAAAAAACTCAGAATTTATAGCAGCTGAACTTAAGAATAAAATGCAGAAACATATGGAAGACACACAGTGCCCAACCAGAATAAATGCAGTGGACACTAGCTTAGCTGAAATACATGAATTAGTAGCATCAGAAGTAAATAAGCAACTACAGACAGGTTTAAAGGAACTCAAAGCAGAATTAGTGTCTGAATGAAAAAAGAAATCTCTAAACTCATAGCACCTGAAATAAAGAATCAAATACAGAAACATAAAGAAGAAACCCAATCTGTTAAAAACTCTGGAGTAAAAGAATTAATAACTGCTTCTAAAGAAGACATTGATAAAAAAAATACAGGAAATTAAAAAAAATGATAGATTCCTTGAATGAGCAATAAAGAAAAGAAATAGATTGCATGAAGTAGAGTCAAAGAGATGTAGAGGACCTTAAAATCTCAATTACAAGCCTGAAAAACCATTTGAATGAAAGTGAAGATAGAGTTTCAGATCTTGAAGATGCTGGTGCAGCTGGTAAAAAGGTAAGAAAGGATCTCTTAAAAACAGCTAGGATACAGGAAAAAATAATTCATCACCCACAAGATGATACAAAGATGAATAATATGAGACTATTAGGCATCAATGAGAATGAAGGAGTCAATAGAAATGATATAAAAAGAATATGGGCAGAAGTAATAGCAGAAAACTTCCCAAATATGAGGAAACAATCTGACATTCTGGTAACTGAAGCATACAGAACTCCAAATAACTTCAACCCAATTAAAAACACACGGAGACAAATAATAGTCAAGATCCCAGAAATCCAACACAAAAATATCATACCAAAAGCTTCTAGAGAAAAGAAGCACATCAGATTCAAAGGACAACCCATCAGAATTACAGCCGACTTCTCTTCACAAACCATGAAGGCAAGAAGAGCAAGGAGCAGAGTACTTCAAGTCCTGTACAAAAACAAATCCCAACCCAGACTACTATACTCTGCAAAACTCTCTTTCAAGTTTGATGGAGAAGTGAAATACTTTCATGACAAAGAACAACTAAAGAATTTCATGATGGCAAAAC
>NW_004525319.1:25683-26952 GCF_000260255.1 Octodon degus
ATAGAGGTACCTTAAAATTATGCTGCTGCAGTCCTATAATTGTCTTCACACCATTTTTTTGTGTTGCTGTTGGTTTGTAATCTTCTTGTTTAAAGAAAATAGATGAAGTTTTTTAAAAAAAAAAGAAAGAAAAAATAGGAGTGAAGTTCTAATACATATCACAACTCTAGTGGTTTAAAAAGTTTACACTAATAAGATAAATATAAAGGAAAAGTATAGGGGCCAGGGAGATAGCTCCTTAGAATAAGCGCTTGCCGGCAAGCTCAAGGGCCTGAGTTCAATCGCTGGTTCAAAAAAAAAAAGCATAAGATTTGAAATTTTATGAGTTCTCTAAAGTAGATAAAGACAGCTATCGGCTTCCTAGGAAAGTGATCAAGACTTCATGTTCAGTGTGGTTATGCTTTCCATTTGAGTGATGGAAATTTTGTCATTATGCAATATTGTGAACATAGTCAAAATCAAATTTGCTCCAACTTTGTAACTTCATTATTTTGTCTGCTTGTTTGTATAGACCCTGCTTTTATAAAATCCACAGGTCTCCTCCAACCCCACCTGTCTCTCAAACTGTCCCCAAAACTGTAATTTCAATAGATGAGACAAACCACAAAAACTAGAAACTTTGTTTCTAGAAAGTATGGACATGATATTTTACTTGGAGGTGAGGCATGGACAAAACATGTGATTTTTCTGGATAAGAATGACTAATATAGTGCAATAAGACATGGGATATTTACAGCCTCCTGGACTAAGGTTGTGAAGTGGGAAGTTAACAGCCCAGTATTTTATCAGGGCTATCGTGTGACAACCACTATAATGTCAAAGTATGCATTCATCTTGGCTGTTCTGGTCCTTTACATGCATACACAGTGAAGAATAGAGAGCGAGGCATTGCATAAAACCAAGGAAGCAATATGACCTACTTATACTTGAATAATCTGTGAACACTCCCACATATCAATTGTTGCAACATGGAAATTTCATGGACTTGGTATGTTTAAGAAGTTCTTGGTTGAAATCATTGGCCAAAATAAGACAATTTATATAAAGCCAGACTTAAAAGTACAAAAGAGGAAGAAAGAAAAAAGAAAAAAAAACAGAAGCAGTGTCATCAGTATTCATATATATGGAAAGCATTCCTTCTTTAGTTATGGGAAAGTTACCAAAGGGAGAAAATATAGTGTTCACAGATAGCATAACATATGGTCCAAAATGTCCAGCTGGACAGTGTATGTCTTCTTCAGTTTGAAAATAGACATCAATAAGCAAAAC
>NW_004525319.1:27322-28307 GCF_000260255.1 Octodon degus
CATGATGGAAGGATTTCTCAAGAATTCCTCAAGAGGAGAATTTCTCAATAATTCAAGAAGAATGTTCTAAGGAAAATACTCAGTATCCCAATATATTGAATATATTGATCTCAGAATTCCTGTCTCCACAACTCTGAAAAATTAATTTCCTTTGTTTAATTTAAGTATGAAGTAATTTGTGTTGACAGCCTATCAATACAAACAACACTTTTTTTTACTTTGTCTTACAGTTTTAAGATTTTGTGAAATGACAGTTGAAATACAACACAACGAGAAATTTGTATGCAAAATAGTAACACTTACAATGAAAAAATTACCTTTCATAAAAATTAAATTAATTTTAATCCACTGTAAATGTAAAATAAAAATTTTAAACTTTTTTATTGCATTTATTGAGGAAAAAATTACAATGTGACATCTTCAAAAAAGGGTAGTAGGAGAGTTACAACAATTAATACATTGCATACTATTGTCTTCATAACAGCCATTCATAGCACAAGATGCAGAGAGGATATCCTGGCAAAACACCATTAGTACAGATTTTTCTTCTTATTGAATTAAGAGAAAGTAGCTGTATATCTATTGTAATTATTTTGTATATACAGATACAAAATAGTCATTAATTTACATCACAGTTTTTTGTTCAGTTTTGTCAGAGATGGGTATTCCATTGCCATCCAAATATTGTAGGTGCATGAATTCAGCAAAGTATTCCAATATAGTCCAGTACTCCACAATAGTAATGGGTTATCAACAGGATGGGCAATGTCCAAGTTTGACGAATAACTAGAGCCTCCCACAGCTCTGCATATTAACATGACTCACTTTTCATACCTAATTTCTACACTTTTTTGATGGATGGTTAAAACCAAAATAGAGCAAGAACTATATAACAAACAATGTAACATTTGAGTCTGACATGATCAGTCAAGTCCCCTCAGGACTTATCCTAAAACCCTGTACCGCACTTTGTAGATCCTTTGTC
>NW_004525319.1:30207-30932 GCF_000260255.1 Octodon degus
CCTATGTCTTCAAGAGTTCCTCCTACTTTCTCTTCCAGGAAATTTAGTGTTTCTGTTTCAATGTTTTGATCTTTAATCCACTTTGACTTTAGCTTGGTGCATGGTGATAGACTAGGGTCAACTTTTAGTTTTCGGCATGTAGAGAGCCAGTTTTTCCAGCACCCTTGGTTAAAGAGGCTGTCTTTCTTCCAGTAATCATATTTGCCTCTTTGTTGAAGATCAGGTGGCTGAGTGTGTTCGTAGAGGTTTCTACATTTTATAATCTGTTCCACTGTGTCCAATCTGTTCCATCAGGTCTATTGAATTGCCAGTACCATATTGATTTTTTCACAGTAGCCTTGTATTATAATTTCAAGTCAGGACTTGTAATGCCTCCTGCCTTGTCTTTGTTGGCCAGGATTGCCTTTGCTATTCTAGGTCTTCTCTAGTTCAAAATAAATTTTTGTAATGATTTCTCTAGGTCTGGGAAGTATGTTGATGGTAGTTTGTTAGGGAATGCATTAAATCTGTACATCAATTTGGGGAGTATGGATATCTTCACAATGTTTCTTCTTCCTATCCAGGAGCATGGAATATCTTTCTATTTTCTGAAATCCTCTACAGTTTCTTTTTTCAGAGTATTGCAATTTTCCTTGAAATGATCTTTGACTTCTTTAGTTAGATTAATTGCAAGGTATTTCATTTTCCTCAGTGCTATGGTAAAACGTATTGTTTCTATAATTTCC
>NW_004525320.1:0-14492 GCF_000260255.1 Octodon degus
TTTATATATTAATAATAGTTATCCTATTTACCTAGACATATAAACCATGCAGTTTATATGTCTAGGCAAACAGCATAAATCTATTAATTCAAATGATATTCACACGCTCCCTTATTAATTCTAAAGCAAAGAAGACACTTCCCTGTGAAACAGTTTTTCAACCTGTGTATTAGCCCCTATCAAGGGTCCTGGTCTAATGCAGAGTTGAGGGAATGTATCAAGTTATGAGAAGTTCCATACAAACAAAAGTAGAGAGAGGATAAGACCCCTGGGTCCTCCAATTTGTAGAGCTCAAGACTTTTATTCTTATCAGGGTATCTATTTTCTTTGTTTTCATCTTTTATGCTAAAATGTCTAACTTTCTGAAATTTCTACCTTTAGTTCATTACTAGTACTGAGTCAAAAACTCAGTTAAATGCTCACACCAATGGAGGAGTACTGTTTTTTTCACTGGACGTTTTTTATTTTATTTTTTAAATTAGCTGTAGTTATGGCATCTTAATGCAGAATGTGACCTGGGCACTCCAATTCTATTAACAGTCTGTTCCAAATAACTTTTGAAACAGCTGTGTGGTACCCCTCGGAAGTTGTTTCTCTCTTGATACAGAAGTTTTCTTTAGAAAACAAGCCCTGTCAGCTTCCGCAATGAAATTTTCAGTATAAATTACTTCTAGACACCTATGAAATGCAAATTTGAAAGTACTATGGAATGTTTAAAAAAGATTCTCTAAGAAAACTCAAGCTATATTAACAAATATTCCTTCACAGAATAGGGAATGTCAACACTTCAGAGACACAAGATTTGGTCTCTGACACGTAAAAGAAAACAAATTAACAGAATAGGCCTCAGAATCCATCCCTGGATCTTTAACCTCTACTTGCCTGTGTCAAACTCACCAAGCTGACACCCTGTGCTAATGCTACTCTATGTTTAAGGTACAACTATTTCATTTTTTGAACTGGGCATTGAACTCAGGCCCTTGCACGTGCCAAGCAAGTGCTTATTCTACTGAACCATCTCCCCTTCCCCAAGTTACAGCAATTCTTGCACAGATTATTATATGAGTGAATTTAAAGGAAGCCTTGGAGAGATTCCACAGTTGGATGGCTCCTTAAATCAAAATAGATATCAAGAGAGCCAGGACCTGCCTCTCTGCCACCATAACTCTTCTCTGGAACATGTGAACAAGGCAAAAATTTCCAACTGAGGTCTGGAAGTTACATTACACTTCCATAGTTTTATCAAAGTTTTCCAAAAACAAAATGACACAGAGGCCTTACTCTTAGTATTGTTGCATCTTGGTTCAGGGTTTTGGAATAAATTGTAAAGCAACACCTGAAATCCTGCCTGTTATGAGATTCCTGTGTGCATAGAGCACATAAAAACCATTACTCTGGAATTTGACTTTACCAGTCATCATAGCTCCTTCCAAAATAAAAGATCTAGCGCTCTGAGCATTTGATACATGGTGCAGGCATTTTTACTGGGGATAGCAGAGCGGTTACAAGAGACCTGGTCCAATTCTAGGCAAAGAAGATCCATCAGTGATAATGGGTCCAAATTTATGCGTCAGTTTTTCATAGAGAGGAAGGACAACTACTGATTCATTGAGGGATGGAGGGAAAATCAGATATCTCAGTGGGAAAAGGCAGTTCCTCTTCCTTTGAGGCAAGTTAGTAAGAAGAAATGGCGCCATGACATCTATGGAAGGACAGGTTTGAGCCACAGTAAGCTGTTATAGAAGAAATCTGCAGTATTACATGATGGAACCTTGGCCTTAGCACCAAGAAATCTCCTGCAACAGGGGATTCTCAGAGATACAAGACCCTCACACTCAGTCTTTATCTTTATGCAAATAGGAAGGGGCCCATCAAATATTGCAGCATTCTAACCCACAGTGTGTGCTTTCCAAGCTGCAGAAAGAAGGAATCACTTTTCTAATTGCATAACCAGTGTGCATACTGGAAAACTAAGAGAAGTGGAGTGAAGGCTTCAAATCTTAGTACCATTATCTAAATAAATTTGTTTTGAAAAAAAATTGTGTGAAGTGAATTAAAAATTATGTGAGATTATTCTTTACCGTGAAAAGGCCATTCAGAGTGACTGTATGACTTTTTACTTTGCCATCATCCTCTCATGGCCCCTGTGGAGGGAATACCATCCATGAGTCTCCAATAGAAAAAAAAATACAAAATCTGAAGTATTGTATAATCAGACCCCATGCCTCAAGAACTAACATATTGCTTTTCATACCAATCTTAGATGGTGACATGTAATAAAATGGCATAGAACAAGCCAAAAATATGAAATAAAAATACCATGTCTATAAAAACAATGATAGAGGAAAAAAAAAGAATGAATTCCCGGGGACAGTGTCCTTGATCGTCTGCTGGATATACATATTATTTCCTAGATGTACAAGAGGAAGTTGTTACAAATGTTGGCTGATTCATAAATTTACTTCATGCTTTGAACTTAATTTGATATTTTTATTTAATTGTTTGTCTAATGTATCTTTTGTGTGTTATAATACTTTAGACTACAATTGCAGGTCAAGATGCTCTTCTGGCAGAGATACATAACAGTAAGATTACAAACAAAACAATGTTAGAACACAGGGAGGGGATTCTTAAAATGCAAGTAGCACAACAATATTTTTTATAAAATATTATAGTAAGTAAGATAGAGAAGAAAATATAGAGAAAACTGTAAGTGGAGAAGAGGTTAATTTGTATATTTTGCTTATTATGCTAGTTTAATTGCTCTGCAACTTGAAGGACACTACCAAATTGTAAATAGTGTGCTTCTGGGTGCAGGAGGCCCTCCTGGAGACTGTTGCCAGCAGCATCAAAGGAGAATTGGTGGGGAATGTGGTCCATTGTTGAATTAACTGGATTAGCTTTCTGATAGTAGTCCTAATAGGAACGCAGGTGTTTCCATCTGCAGAGGAACCTGGATTCTGGCTGTCACTGAGAAGCGCTGCTGTCATTTTCACTGAAAATTGGTAAGCATTGCTCCTTGGGTCTAGTAGAGGTCACTCAGCGTACTGGGACAAATCATTCATCTCC
The DNA here is from genome assembly GCF_000260255.1 of Octodon degus. Taxonomy (NCBI): domain Eukaryota; kingdom Metazoa; phylum Chordata; class Mammalia; order Rodentia; family Octodontidae; genus Octodon; species Octodon degus. The sequence goes on from NW_004525320.1 coordinate 3,070, forward strand.
CTAGCAGAGACTTTCTAGGATTCCTTAATTGTCTTTCAGATTAATAGACAATTGCTTAATGTTGTGTATGTGTCTTTATGAAAGCTTGTGATTTATAACAAACAAACTTAGGTAGTTTTCAATGGCTATGGTTGAGCTAAGATATATGATCTCAGAAACAAAAGGGCAAATCTATGTAATGATGTCTCCCATTAGACTTGCATGACACCAGAGGAAAATTCCTTGCCATAATTGGCTACAGAGGAGGTAACTCATCAACTGCAACCTAATCTGGGGGTTTTTGTAACTTCAGGAATGCTTTGGTCCCTCTATTATTAGCCTTGTCAGCCTTGCCAGTTGCCTAGCACATCGCATCCCAGTTCCCGCATTATTGTGCTCAATGAAGAAAAACCAAGGTTCTGGGTGGAATGTGCCCTTTCTTCCCTGAGAAAAAGTGGCAATAGCTGACAATGGCCTGCTCCTCTCATTGATCTCTTATTCTTGTTGATTTATGCTGTAAATCGCTAAGGGATTACCAATATTTCCTAATACAGTCTCATCTGTTCTCACTGTAAGAGAAGATTTGGCCTGCGGTGTTGCTGAGGATGGTTTTTCTGGTGAGCGCTTTATCGTGTGTTGGTCATTGCTTCTTGGCTCTAGTGTAGATCTCTTAGCCTGTTGGGAAATATATTTCTTCCTCTGGTAGAGAATTTCTATCATCCACCACCAGCCCTTAGACCTTTTCAACAGATTCTTGATAAAGAATTATAGGAGACAATGTTCTAAGCTTCAAGCTACCACTTACACTTAGGGAGGACCTTGCCATGGCCTCTAGGCCTTCGGTTGTATTCCTTCAGGAAATTTCCATGGCTCGTAGGCAGTCAAATGGAAATTTTTGTGCTTATACTGTGCAGACAGTTTTCCTTCATTCCTTAACATTGACTCTTTCAGTGAGTATTACAAATAAGTCTATAAATTTTGTGTTGAGCCTTGAATTTTGTGTCTTGTAAACACTGACTACAAGAATAATGGTACTGGAAGGGCTCTTTGCTGTGATGTTCTCAGGGTGAATGTTGTGCCATCCTTGGAATATGATTTGTAAATGTTTGCAGAAACTGGCCAAAGAGTTCTGTACCTTAAGCTATAAACTATAGGGGAAACTCTGTTTAGAGTCTGGAAAATGAGAGTTCTGTTGGAAATGCTGCCAGTTAGGATGAGACTCAGGAGGCTTCTCTTGGCCAAGACTGTCTTGGATGCTGGAATCCAGGGTGTTTGTGTTGTGGTTTTAAAGGAAGTTGGTCTACATTATGCCTGTGATTAAAGATATTGCCCGGGAGGGAGACATATCTCAGTGCTGTCTATTGCTAGGCTGGTAGGATTACTAATATTAAAGGCTTTGCCCTGATTATTCTTGGAATGTAAGAGAAAGAATCAAATGTTTTTGGCCTAACCTTTTTATTTCCATTTGGAAATGTTATGCCAGAGGGAAGGCTCCAGCAGAGCTGTGAATTACCAGGATGAATCACTGGGCTAATAGTTGTTGAGAAGATCTGGGGTAAGGAACACAGAACCTAAGGCCTTTTCCTAAAATGGAAAGTATATATGAAATGCGGGAGATCCCTTGGGGTGTTTCTTTAAGGGTTTTTTTTGTGGTACCAGGGTTCAAACTCCAGACCTTGTGCTTGCCAGGCAAGCACTTACACCACTGAGCTATTTACTTAGTGCTCTTGGGTATTTCTTAGTGTTGTGTTGTCCTATTAAAGGTAGTAAGAAGTAAGGACTGTTATTGCAATAGTTCCTTGAATATCACTTCAGGTTACTTTTTAGGTACATTTGTTTTATCAGATGAATTAATCAAAGCCTTAGAACTGTAATCTTGAATTTTTAGCACACTGTAAATAATTTGGTTCTGTGAGGAAATGAATACAAGAATTGTGTATTTACACTTGGTATTTTAATATCAATGGATCAACACATATTAATTTTTTAAATAAAATTGCAGAGTATGCTTCAAAATAATAGTGTATAGTAATGAAGTTCCCTCCTCTGATTGGAATTACAACATACAGTGGGAAGAAAGAGTTAGAGACACATCATAGGAGTAGTTAGGAACCCAGAGTGGATTGTGTTTGATTAATTAATTCTCACCTTATAGTACACAACTGGCCTCAATTGGTGTGGTTCTGGTGTGGAAAGCCCACATGAGGATTGCTGGCACCAGCATAAAATCAGAAATGGAGGGGAAGATGATGTGCTGTGGATTCTCCTGGAGAAGCTCTTCGTGGTGATGTTTTCTGTGGGGGTCCTCCACATCCTACTTGACCAGAGGTCAGTGCTATTGTGATTATCTTCAAACAATGCAGGCTGAATAACAGTGACTTACCCAAATTGCTGTTCAGGAAATTTACTGATTCTGGCCAGTGCTGTGAATGTAACTTCATGAAAACAGGTAGTTGATAATGAACTAACCCAGTTAATTATCAATGGCTATGTATGAACTCAGATATATGAGCTAGAACACAATAGTCCTAATATATGAAATAATGCATTCTCTGAGGCCTCAATGATAACAGAGGAAAATTCCTTCCAGAATTCGCAGCAAAGCAGCTGAACAATTAATAGTAACCCAAATCTGTCTGTTCCTCTCCTTTTAGGTAGTAAGTTTGATCCCTCGACACCATCACTGTCCCACCCTCCCCACTTGTCTAGCACATCCTATAATAGTCCTCTCATTACATATTGTAACATTCCCCTCATTACTTTCCTTAGTGAATAAGCACCAAAGTTTTGTATGCAACATTGCCTTTCCCCCCTTAACAATTGGTAGCCCAGATCTTTGCCTGACTCTGTAATTCATCTCTTGCTCTTTTTCAGGCTTTAGGCAGTAACTCCAGGCAGGAGGTTGGAATGCACTGCAGAGGTCTCCAGTGTTTTCTGAAATGTGCTAAGTTTTTCTCAGTATAGGAGTCACCCACTTCATTGCTGTGATGGATGAGGGTTGTGATTTTTTTCCTCGCTGATTTTGTCCTTAACTGGAGTACAGCTTCTTGACTCCAGTGAAGTTCCCCCAGCCTGCAAGCACACACCATTCATGCCCTAGCAGAGAGATTGGAGATTTCACCATTGATGTTTAGGTCTACCCAGTGCAGATCCTTGAGAAAGACTTGAATGATATATTATCACAGGACATAGGCCTCCATGCAGACTCAGGGAGGACATTACCCTGGACTCTAGATTTCATCTATGCCTATGCAAGTCTTTGCCCTGTGTTCCAGATGTTCAGTTGGATATATCAGTCTCTAGTGTATGGAGAGATCTCCTTTACCTCTTTTCATTTTAGTCTTTGCTTTGTATTATATAATAGCTTATAAATTCTGCTTTCTATATTCAATGTTTTTCTTCTGAAGCCTTACTACGACAAAACTGGTGTTCAGAGTATGGCCATTGTTGTGATGTTCCGGGCTGTGTGGTATAAGGTCTTTGGAAAATATTTTTGAAATGTTGTGAGACTAGCCAAAGAAGAAGTTCCCATATGCTGTAAACTATAGGAGAGATTCTGGTAAGAGCCTGGAAAAGCAGAGTAATGGTAGAAATGTTTCCAGTTAGGGTGAGACTCGGAAAGCTTTTCTGAACAATGACTGCTGTTTTGGCAGATGGATTCCAAGTGGTGTACATTGTGTTTTGGAAGGACTTCTGTCTTCCTTTGCTTGTAATTAGAGTTGTCAGGGTGGCAGCAGAATTTCAATGCAGTCTATTCCTAGGAAGATGGCGTAGTGACTGTTATGATCTTTTGCCCGATATGTGTTCAAATGGAAAAGGAAGAGCCAACAGGTTTGAGACATTTGTCCAGAAGGAAGGCTCTGGGGTAAGTGTAAATTGCAAGGATCAAACAGAGGCATGCATGAGTGCTGAGAGCAATGGGGCAAGGAAAATCTGACCTAAGGCATTTCCCTGAGAGTCAGAGTGTAGTTCAAATGAAGGTGATCCCTTGCAGCGTTTCTTAATGTTGCCTGCATATGATAAAAGTTAATGGGAAACTAGGACGGTGATTGTAATAGCTCCATTTTATGTAGTGAGTAGCAGCATTTAGTGAAGCTCAAGGGCAGCAGAATGATGATGCAGAAGGCTGAAGGGAAAAGATATTCCAATGTGATAGGACCTGAAAATAGCGACATTGTTAAGGGGCAAATTTAAGTTGTAATAGCTCTTTGAATGTTACTCTAGTGTAGTGTTTAGGCATATATTTTTAATGGGTAGAGCGAGTCAAAGTACAGTTGTTTATTTTTTATTTTTTGGAAGTGTATACAGGGTGTTCATGGTTTCACTTCTAGATCAGACTCATAGTGATGCTCCTTTTTACAGCTTCCCAAGTTCTGGGAATAGAGGCTAGTGCCACCATGCCCAGTCTCAATCGCATCTCAGTGTGCCAGGGGTGGGGCCAGTACTGCAGGACTGGGATTGGACCTGGGCCCCTACTTGTAGGTGCATTCATCTGCTGAGCTGTTTGGCTGGCACAAAACTGTGGTTTTACTCTTGAGTTTTAGCATACTTCGAATATCATTTTTGGTTTCTAATTGAGTGCAATAAGAATTTTATATATGTAATATCTGCATTAATGTCAATCTGAATGCACCCAAACATCGTATTTTTCACAAATCTACTAGTGTAGATAATGGTTTCTGTGTATGTATGTGTTATCAAGTATCCATCCCTGGTGGAATTACAGCTTATATTGGGAACAAAGAGGAAGAGACATTTTAGCCTTAGGCAGGGTCTCAGAGTGCATTGTGGTGAGTTAATTATGAACTTGTTGCACACAGCTGAATTGAATCAGTGTGAGCCTGGATTTGGAGGCCTCAACTGATGATTGTTCTCAACATAGACTGTTAAATGGAAGGGAGGATGATGTGTGGCTGATTGAATTGGAGTAACTCCTTTTGTGATTTTCCCAGTGAAGGAACTCCTCATCCTTCCTGCTCAGATCAACGTATGACTGTGCTTACTTGTAAACATTGTAGGCTGTGTAACAGTGACTTTTCTATAGCCTTTCAGGTTAATTACTGAGTATCTCTGTGGCTGTCTATGTATCTTTATGAAAGCTGTCAGCCTGATCTTGAACGAATATTATTTATTTCCAATGGTTATTTTTGAGCTCAGACATATGATCTGAGACACAATAATGCTAGTATATGAAATAACATGTGCTCTGAGACCTATAAAATACCAGAGGAAAATTAATTGGCAGAATTGGCTGCAAAACAGGTCACTCACTATCCATGACCCAAATCTGTCTTTCCATGTCCCTTCATTATGAATTCTTTTATCTCTGTTACACACTTTTCCAACTTACCACTTGTCTACCACATCCTGTCACAGTCTCATAACTTGTGTCACAGAATAAGTACCAAGGTCTGGATAGAACAGACTACTTTTTTCATGACAACAACTTATTGCTGGTCCCTGACTACACCTATAATCTGTCTTTTTATCTTTTTTCTTGATTCATACTATAACTCCAGGCCAGAGATTGGAGCTCACTGCAGGAGTCTCTGGTATTTCATGATAGCTATTCAGCAGTCGTCAATGCCAGAGGACTCATTTCTTCACTGTTGTGGAGGATACTGTGATTCTTTATTGTTAAAATGAGAATAAGAAATAGTAAAAAAAAATTAGAAATTACAGAGAATTTCACTAAACAGCTTAATAGGAATTTGATAACGGTTGTTATTCTGAATAATGTTGTTTTCAAATTAATTTTTCTGGGGCTGGGAAGACAGATACGTGTTCTAAGCACTTGCCTGGCAAGCACAAGAACCTGGTTTCTATCCTTGTTACCTCATATTCTGCCAGCCCTGGAGCTCTGGAAGTACCGTGCCAACCACCACAACTGGGTGTGGTGGTACATACCTGTAATCCCTGTGCTGGGGATGCTGAGACAGGCGGATTACTATGAGTCCAAGCAGTGTGGTGAAATCCTATGCCAAATAATATATAAGTTAATAAATAAAATTTAGTTGTTCTTGTGAGCTTTTATCGTTAAATGGAACATTACTTCTCGTCTCCAGTGCAGATCACCCAGTGTGATGGAACAGATATTCATTCACTGGCAGAAACTTTGTCACTCCTACCTCTGATGTTTAGGCCTACCCAGTGCAGATCTTTGATATGGACTTGCATGAGAAAATGTCCCAAGATCTACACCACAAGTTATACTTAGAGAGGCCACTTCCATGATCTCTTTGTTTTCAGTTGGCCTTGTTGGTTTAGGCCCTCAGATGGATTAGTTGAGTCCATTAGTATGAGTACAAATATCCCTCCATTTCAGTTGAATTTTAAGAGAAATATTATGAAATAAGCCTATAAGTGAGTTGTCCTCTGTTATATCACTTTCCCTTGTAAAACCTGATCACAAGAAATTCAATACATGGAGTTAAGCAATTGTTGTGATGCTGCCTGGTTGTATTGTGTGAGATTTTTGGAGACTAATTTCAAAACTTTTGAGAGACTGGCCAAAGAGGCAATGTTTCATATGCTGTATGCGGTACTGTGGTCAGAGCCTGGAATATCAACGTACTGATGAAAATGGTGTAAATTATGATGAAACTCAGTAGGCTTCACTTGAGAAGGACTGACTCAGCAGCTGCGTTCTAGATGTTGTATGTGGTGCTGTGAAGTGCTATTTGTCTGCATTTTGCTTATGATTAGAGACACAGCCTGAGTGGCAGAAAGACTTCAATGCAAATTATTGGCATGGTTATTGTTGAGTGCTATGGTTAGATATAAGTTGAAATGTAAGAGAGTCGAGTCAAGAGCGCGATTTGAGGCATTTGTCCACTGAGAAGGCTTCAGTGAAGGCGAGGATTGCAAGGATGGAGCAGACAATAATATGCTTGTTGAGAAGAATTGAGGCATAGAGAAAATGACCTAAGGCCTTTCCCCAATAGAGACAGTTCATTTGAAATGCAAGCCATCTCTGGCAGCATTTCTTAGTGCTCCGATACCAAGAGAAAAGTTAGTAGGAAGTAATATCTGTGATTGTAATAGGTTCCTGAATGTGACATTAAAGTATGTTTAGGCACATATATTTAATCATGTGTAATTAATCAAAGTTTTGGGGTTTCAACCTTGAAATTGAAGCACCCTTTGAATATATTCTTCTTGTGTGAAAATTAGTTCAATAAGTACATTTTATGTATGATTTAAATATTAATGTCAATCTCAATTGTCGAAGACAAGTGAGAATTTCATTAATTTGCCAGTGGATACAGTTGTTCAAGAAAGTATCTGGTATGAAGTTCCCATTCTCTGCTTGGAGGTATAGAATATGATGACAAGAAAGATCAACAGACACAATAGAGTAGCAGGCAAAGTTCCAGAGTACATTGTCACTAATTAACAGATTGTCAACTTTCCCACCGAACTGAATCAGTGTGTTCTTGGGTATGAAAGATTCACCTGGAATCTTGCTGCCCATTGCATAAACAGGACAAGGAGGGTAGGAAGGTGTGCTGCTGATTCAACTGGAGACACTCTTGATGCTGATTTTCCCTGGGGAGGGCCTTCACATGCTATTTTCCCTAATCTCAGTGTAATTGTGTTTGCTTTGGAGCAGTGTAGGCTGTACAGCACAGACCTCCCTAAATTGCCTTACAGGTTACATAGTGAGGCTGACCAAGTCTGTCTATGTAATTTCATGAAAGTTCATAGCTGATAATTTGCTAAAAGTTCATTATCGATGGCTGTGTTTGAGCTCAGGTGTATGAGCTAGGAAACAATTGGGTTAATAGATGAAGTAATGCCTGCTCTGAGACCTGCAGTACACCAGAGGAAAATTCCGTGCTATAAATGGGTACAAAGAAGGTCACTGGTTGCCTGGAATCCAAATGTGTCTACTCCTGTCCCTTTTGGAAGAATACTTTTAACCCCTTCCTTACAAGCCCGCCTACTGCACCAGTTGTGTAGAATATGTCATCACCATCTCCTCATATTCTCCTCAAGCAGAAAATAACAAGGTTCTGAATAGTACATGGGATTTATTCTTCCCCAAAAACAACTGGTCATTGATGATCCTTCCCTGCATCTGTAGTAATTCACTTTCACATTCTTGCTATAATCCCTGTGATTACAGGCTGTATCTCAATCCATGCAGGAAATTGAAATGCACTGTACACATCTTCAGGTTTTCCTAATATGTACTCAGGTCTTCTCAGTGTAGTTTGAGCTCAGATCCTCACTGTTGCTGATGGTTCTGGTCATTCTCTTGTGTGGAACTTTTGTCCACACCCAGGTTGTCACTTGCCTGTGCTGCAGATTACTCCAGATGAGGGCACAGAATTTTTTAAATAGAATAATATTTAAGAAGAAAAGTGTAAATATTGTGAAAAAAGGTAAGAACATAAAAATTGTCCTTATATTGCATATTGTTATCTTCAAATTAGCTGTTCAGATTATCAGCTACAGGCAAATGTCATAAACTTTTTATCACTCTCGCAAAGACTTTCTAGGTTTGACCACTGATCTTAGGGTCTCCTCAGTGATCATCCTCAGTCATAAAACAGACTTTCATGAGACATTCCAGGTCTCCATGTGCATTCTGGGATGACTTTCCCATGGGCTATATGTCTATAACTAGATGCTATAGCTGGCTTCTTGCAAGTCTTTGCCATGGATTCCAAGGTCTCAGATGGATCTTTTGGGTCTCTGGTGTATGGACAGGTTATGATGACTCCTTTAAATTTGACTCTGAATGAATGATATAAAATTCGTTTATGTATCATGTGCCTTTTCTTAAAGTTTTGATTTGTGAACACTAACAACAACAATTTTTTTCTGTATTTAGGGCGGGGCCTACTGATTCTCACTATGTAGATCAGACTTGTAGTGATTCTTCTGTTTTCAGCCTCCCAAGTGCTTTAATTATAGGCCTGCATCACCACACCCAGTCTCAATCACCATCTCAGCGCCCCCAGGGGTGCAGCCGCAATGGTATGATGGAGATCAAACCCCATCTGATGTGCTCTGCCTAAGCAGGTGCTTTAGTCTGCTGAGCTATCAGACTGGCCCTCACAACAAAATTGATACTAAGCAAGAGGCTATTGCCATGACATTTTCTGGCTGCTTTCTAAGATTCTTTGAAATTAATTTTTGAAACATCTTGAGGGACTAATGACAGCTACCTTATGCTTCAAACTATAAGAAACACTCTGGTAAAAGCCTTAAATGTAAAAATACTGATGACAATATTGCCAGTTAGGATTAGGCTCAGGAAGCTTCTATTGAGAAGGTATGTTTTGGCTGCTGTATTCCAAGTGATGTATGTTGAGCTTTGGCTGAAAGTTGGTCAGAATTTTGCTGGTTTGTAGAGATATTACATGAATGGCAAAAAGATTATGAGTAGTGTTGTGTCTTTGGCCAGATGTATTTTAAAACATTTTTAAAATCTTTATTCATTTATTTTTTACAGGGTCTCTCTAAACAGCTCAGACTCATAGTGATCCTCCTGTCCCAGCCTCCCCAGTTCTGGGATTGCAGGTGTGCATCACGCACCATGCCTGGTTTCAGAATCTGGTTCAGTGCAGAGCTGGAAGGGCATGCTGTACCAGCAATTGATCTCGGGTCCTTGAGCTCACCAGGCAGGTGCTTAGACTGCCGAGCTATCTACATGGCTGATCAGATCTATTTTTGAATGTAGGAGGAAAGAACAATTGCTGTGATTTGAGGCATTTGTCTAGAGGGAAGGTTCCGCTGAAGCTTAGGATCACAAGGATAAAGCAGATGAAAATGTACTTGTTCAGAAGAAATGGACAGAGAAAAATTGACCTAAGGCTTTTCCCCAGAAGGAAGAATGTATTTGAAATGTAGGTGATCCTTGAAGCACTTCTTAGTGTTGCCATGCCCTGACAAATGGTAATGGCAATTAAGGTCTGTGGTTGGAATAGGGCCTTGAATGGGATATTAAAGTACGTTCATGTGCATGTTTTAATCAGGTACATTTATAAAATTATTGTGGTTTTAATCTTGAATTTTTTCTCTTTTTCTATGTATATGTTTTTATTTCCTCTTCTTATCTTTCCTTATTCCATTAGTGTCAATGAAGTATATGTAATTTTAGACAAAAGCCTTTAAGTGTGAAGATCTTTCCAGTGTTAAATAAGACCCAGTATATACAATAATTACCAGATTTTTAGTAGATGACTCTTATTAAGTTGAGGAAGCTCTTTTTAGGTGACTTTTGAAACATTCGATTTTAAAGAGGAAAAAAACGAAAGCAAATAATGAACAGAAAAAGAACAATAAAACCATATAAGACAATGCAAATGGTACAGAATTTTAAAACAAGACTAGAAAATTAACAATTATTGATATACATATTTTGCGGTATCAGGGATTGAACTCAGGACTTTGAGCTTGACAGGTAAGCCCTTATTCTTGTGAGCTGTCTCCCTGGTCCAATAATTGTTATATTATATATTTCTATCATCAAATTTGTTGCTTAGACCAGGATATATAGGCATACAAGATTAATGAAATGATTAAAAATTAACTTTTTCTTTGAAGAAAACATGTTTTCCCTTGTCCTTTTTACTTGTTTTTATTTTTTAAGTAGAGAATAATAATAATAATTAAGGCTTTATAGATGGAACTCATTTAAGCAACAGCATCAAAGGTATTTACATAGGTTGTTATATTGTGCATTGTTGTCCTCAAGGCAGTTGCTCAGATCATAGATATTATCATATAGAGTTAGTCAAATTAAATTTTCAAAAACTGATACATTCAAAGATGTGATAGAAATGGTAGTACAATCCTCTCAGCTATTCTGTATAGACACTTACATGATTTTTCATCCTTCCTTTTTTTTCCCTTTTTTTCTATTTTCCCTCATCTCCATTGTTTGTTTCTCATGCTTAGTCTCCCTCAATATTAATAAATGCATTGCACATTTTATTTCAGATTTTACAATTTGGGGAAAAAATTTAACCAATAGTCACGCACCAAGGATTTCTATCTAGAATATATACAAAAATGAAAAAAAAATTAGGGCCCGAAAGTTCAAAGACCTTCTCCAAAAATGTGTATCTGAGGGCTGGCCAAATAGCTCAGTAGATTAAAGCACTACCTGCAAGCAGGGACCAGGGTTTGGGGTTTGATCTCCAGGCCTGCCATGCCAGCTTCAACCCCAGAACATGCTGAGATGGTAAATGAGACTGAACGATATGGAGCGTACCTGTAATCCCAGCTCTTGGGAGGCTGTAAACAGACAGATCACTTTGAGTCCAATCTAGTAATGAGACCCTGAATACCTTGTAAACCCTTCCTGAAAATACAAAAAAAAGGGCCTCTGAGATAAATACAAACTTCTCAGAGGAAGAAATACAAATGTCAAATGAATACATGAAAAAAATTTTCCATAGCACTTGTCATTCAGAAATTCACATTAATAT
>NW_004525320.1:15386-17252 GCF_000260255.1 Octodon degus
ATAGTAAAATGGAAAGAAACTGAACATAAGGAATACACAATGGTGATGATGGAAAGGAGAAAAGAGAAAAATAGGAAAGGGGCAAAACATGGAAGTATATATACAAAATAGCAGGGATGATTTTACTATTAATTTTCATCAGACTTTTAAAAATAGCATTTCATGTTTAAAATTTTTACATTGATTAAAACTGTATGTTAATATTCCTAATCTAGGGTCAGTCAGATAGCTCATTGGACTAAAACACCTGCCTAGGCAGGCAGACGGACCAGATTCAATCCAAGCCATGCCATGCCAGCCACTTCCCCAGGGTGTGCCGAGAAAGCTACTGACACTCGGTGTGGTGGTGAGTGCCTGTAATCCCAGAGCTTGGGATGCTGAAAACAGGAGGATCAATGAGTCCAATCTGTTTAGAGAAACCCTGTAGACCCTGTTTTAGATACATGAAAAATTCTCCAATCTGAGTAGTTAAATTACAGACAGCAATGTGCAATATAAAATCCATGATTGAGTACCTTCCATCTTATCTCATATTCTTTTACACGTGTGCTATTCATAATGTTTTATCAATTATTATTATGCTTCAAAATAAATTTTAAAAGGAGGCATAAAAATAAAACCAAGAACATACAAAATAAGAAAAAAATCCAGTAAAAAGATAAAGAATTTCAAACAAATATTATAAGAAATTAAAAATGGTTGTTCCATTACATATTGTTATTTTCAAAATATTTGTTCATATTACCACTTATAGGTAAATGTGAAAGATCTCTTCAACCCCATAGCAGAGTTTTCCTTGCATCCACCATGGATTTTATGGTCTTTTCAGTGGTGAATATATAATAGACTTGTTTGAGGCTTTGTCTCAGTATTCAGGTGTCCATAGAGACTTAAGGAAGACACTGACATGGACTCTACATCTTCAGCTTGCCTCTTGAAATAGTTTGGCATGAGACTTATGGTCTCATATAAATCTTCTGATTCTCTGTTGTGTGACCAGCTTGCCATCAGTCAATTCACTTTGACTCTTAGACTGAAATTTATGAAATAAGCCTATTAATAAGTATGAGCTCTCTATTAGGTATTTTCACTTAAGAACCCTGACTACAAAAAATTTGTACTGATATGGGACCATTGCCGTGATGCTGCTTGGCCTTGTCATAAAATTATTTGAATGTAATTTGGAACATAATGAGAGACTAACCAATGAAGCAAGTCCTGTATGCTTCAAACTGCAAGCAACACTCTGATAGGGGCCTCAAAAATCAAAGTACTGATGGGAATTATGGCAGTTGGGATGAGGCTCAAGAGGCTTATATAGGGAAGATATTTGTTGGCTGCTGGTATCCAGGTGGTGTATATTGTGGTTTGGCAGGAAGTTGGTCAAAATTTTGCTTGTTTTTAGAGATATTGTTTGAGTGGCAGAAAGATGGTGGTTATTGTTGAGTCTTTGGCCATATCTATTTGTAAATGTAAAAGAGAAGAACCAGTGGGGTAATTTGAGGCATTTGTCCAGAGGCTAGGCTCCAGTGAAGCTTAGGATTGTAAGAAAGAAACAGAAGATAATGTACTTCTTGAGAACAAAAGGGGGACTGAAAAATTTACCTAAAGTTTTTCCCAAAAAGGGACAGTGTATTTGAAATGCAGGCTATCCGTCCTGCAACTTTTTGTGTTGCCATGCTGTGATAAAAACTAATGGGAAGTAATGTTTGTCCTTCTAATAGGTCCTTGAATGTGACATTAATGTACCTTTAGGTGCAAGTTCTTTTTATTAGACAATCTAGTCAATGTGTTGTGGATTTAGGGTTGAATTTGGAGCACCCTTTCAATATTTTGATTTGGTATGGAAGTGTGAGAAATAAGAAC
>NW_004525320.1:18122-23233 GCF_000260255.1 Octodon degus
GTTTTACTCCAGGACCCTTTCTGCATTATATTTTCCCTACTGTGTAGAAAGTTTTCTTCCACTGTTTTTCATTTGAAATTTCAGGTAAATATTACAAAATTAAGGGGCTTTTCCTCCCTTTTTTGTATTTAGTACAATGTCTACAGGGTCTCACTAACATCAATTGGACTCATAGTGATCCTCCTATTTACAGCCTAACAAAGTGCTTGGATTACAGGTGCATTCCATGACACCCAGTCTCAATCACCCTTTCAGCGCACCCCAGGGTAGGGCTGGAATGGCAGGCCTGGGGATCAAAACCCTAGCGCCTGTATCTGCCTATGGATGCATTTTAATCAGCTGAGCTATTGGGCTGGCCGCTACAAATTTTAATTTGCCTTATCATAAATCTTTCATTTTGTAAACTCTGACTGCAAAAAAATTGGGACCTGTATTTGGATTATTGCTGTGATATTGTCAGTCTCTATGGTATAAGACTCCTTATTATTAATGAGGAAATATTTATCCCTTATTAAATTAATTCGGAGTTGTTTTGAGAGACTCAGCAGAAATGTGGGTTCCATATGCTAAAGTTTCTGTGGTTGAGTCAGTCAAATAGGGGAAAACAGACGGAAATCCTGACAGGTAGGGTGAGACTCAGAACATTTCTCTTGGGTGGGACTCTTGTCTGCTGGATTACGGGTGGTGTATATTGATCCTTGAAAGGAAATTGGCTTAAATTCTGTTTGTATTTAAAGATATTGCCTAGATGGCAGAAAGAGTTCACAGTAATCCTCTAGGATAGTGGCTAGGTTACTGTTTAAATCTCAGTGGAGACCTATTTTTTAATGTAAGAGCAAGGATACAGTGTGATTTCAGGCATTTGGCCAGAGGGAAAGCTCCAGTGGAGTTGAGGATTGGAGGGGTGAAAAAGAGCAAAATATGCTTGGTGAGAAAAAATGGACCAAGGAAAAACTGCCTTAATGCTGTTACCTGAAATAAAGTGCATTTGAAATGAAGCAGGTTACTTTGGGTTTTTCTTAGTGTGACCCTTTCCATTAATAACTTAATTGGTACACTGCTCTTCCTCCCATCACCCAAGAACTGCACTGATCTGTGTCCACTTCTTCCAGTCTTATAGAAATAGAGTGGTCAAAGATCAGCTACAGGGACCTTGTGAGACCTTATAAATCCAGTTTCTCCACCGTCTCTAGAGACCAACTGAGCTGTGACTGACTCTGAAGCCATCCTCATAAGTAGCTCTGTTGAGAGTTACTGGCTGTGTCACTAGTAGTGGGAACGTTGGTAAGCCATTCCATGCCAACCCAACAATTGAGACCGCATTGTGGTTATTTGGTCTGCAATCAGAATCATCAGATCCTTCTTAGGATGCAGTTCTCCTTCCTCATTGAGATGGGAGCTACACTGAACCCCACACAGTAGGTGATTTTGTGAGCCTACCTCACCCTCCTTCTCCTATGGAAGTCTTGCTACTGAATGTGGGTGAATATTGGGAGCTTCAAAAATGTCAAAGTGAAGAAGAAAAAGGTACTTACAGACCTCCATCCTGCCTCTATCAAAAATCCAAGAGACAGTCATTGAACTTGGAAGTCACACACCTGAAATTTCTTATATAATAGCAAGTGAAATAAAGAAACAGCTCCACTAGGCAGTGAAGAAAATCACATCAGAAAGAATATATCTGGTAAACAAACAAACAGTAATCATGAAAGAATTAGTAAATCTAAATAGGACATAAATAAAACAGATGAGAAAATGAAAATGTATGGAAATATTCAATGAGCAATATAGAAAAGTTCTACAATGCATAACACAGACTCAACTAGATATCCAAAACATTAAAAAATTACTGAAAGCAGAGAAAAGTGCTTGAATGAAATTTAAGATGAAATGTCAGACCTGGAAAATAGCAATATAGTGAGTGAGCATGAGGGGAATGATTTCTTAAAAGTTCAAGGAATCGGAAAATAAAAATGCAACAGTAACAAGGTGATGCAAAGAAAAACAATGTCAGACAAATAGATAAGAACAAAAAAGCTGGGCTCAACACAAAGGACATACAGACTGTAGAAGTAGTAGCTCAGCGTTTCCCAAGAATTGGAAGAGGATATGACATACAGATAAGTGAGGCATATAGAAGTCCCCTTATAGTGCAATCCCAGGACTCAGACCCAGAAGTCCATTTTGGTGGGGCACAGCCAGAAAGAGATGCCAAGCCTAACAGCCAGACGTATACTCTGAGAGTTGAGATGTACTGCTAGGCCCAGCAGGAACCAGACTGATGCTCAGACCTGTGGTGAATGTCCTCATGGCATGGAGGTATCAGGAGATAACGGGTGAATTAGTCTGCCTGTGAGTATTAAGGTACACAAAAGGAAGATGCCTAGATCGAACTCGGGAAAAATTTAAATACAAATCCCCAAATTATGATCTGCTTTGTTATATATCTATATGGTTTGCTGCTCTGATCTAAAGTACAAACCCATTAATTACAAAAATTTGTCAATTTCTAAATTTCATTAGATATTATTAGCATTGCTAATTGTACTACTGTAAGTAGGATAACACATCTGCCTTAAATTCATGTTTTACTTTGGGTAATAATATCAGGTGGTTCTTGGATAATAACTTCACCAAAGTTCTGGATCGATGATTGTGCCAAGAGGAAACAATAATCTCACTCTCAGTCAATAAAAAAGGCAAAATCTTGGGACACACACACACACACACACAACTACAAACAAATAAAGAAAAAACCTAAAAACAAGTCTCTGACGCAGGAGAGATACACAAAGGACATACCATTTATAGAGATCTTATGATTGCTGTGATGCAGATACCTGTTAACAAATTTTCACCAAAAATTATCACAGAAATGAAAATAAAGAGTTTTCTCTAAAATAGAAAATGACAAAAGAATGAGCAAAATGCAATCTAAGGTCCAAGTCCACCCAGAACCAAATGTTAGGTGCTGTGTCTAGTTGTCCCCCTAAAGCTTCATGTAGTGATGGGGCAGGGACCTCTAGAGTTTGAGTTTAACTCATGGTCCACTGTAATTTTGGGTTTTAGTACTGCTGGCTTATGGGTGTGAGTACTTTCCCGAGCCTGGGGTATCTGGCCTGAATGCAACTTAAGGGAGACAGACTTCTCTTTTGCCATCGTTGCTGCTACTCCTCCATTTTGTTCTCTTTCTCTTTGCTTCTGCAATGAATGGATGCTGTGTGCCATGTGCTGCTATGCATTGGAGCCAGCTGAGTTTGGATTGAAACCTCCAGTAACCGTGAAATAAGTAAACCTTTCATGCCTGCCTGGCAAGCTCCAGGGCCTAAGTTTAATCCCTGGTTCTGCCAAAAATAAAAATAAGATATGGATAAAAAGTAGAGGAGAATACAACAGTGATATGAACCTTGAATGAGCACTATAGAAATAATTGGGATGCATGGGCCAGATTCAAAGAAATATAGAGGAAATTAAAGACTGCATGCAAAGTTGACAAAATGAATGCAGATAAACTTTAAGACCTTGAAGACATTTTTTCAGTGACTGACTTGAAAGGGAAAAATACAAAAAACAACAAAGGCCAGAAAATAGTAATTGAATAGGTGCAGGACAATGCAAAATTGAACAACATAAGAATAACAGGAATCAATGAGAAAGAAGCAGTCAATACAAATGATATGAAAAGAATACAGGCAGACATCATAGCAGAAAAATTCCCCATTATGAGGAAATAATCTGACATTCAAACAACTAGAACATACAAAACTACAAGTAATACCAACTCAATTGAAATTATATCCAGATATATAATAATCAAGATGTCATAAATTCAGCCCTTGAATAACACATTAAAAGATGCTAGAAATGGGGCCGGGGAGATGGCTCAGTAGGATAAGCGCTTCCCTGGCAAATTGAAGGATCTGAGTTCAAGCCCCGGTTCCACCAAAAAAAAAATGCTATAAATAAGAGACAGATCAAAATTAACAGAAAACCGCTCAGAAGAACAGCAGATTTCTCCTCACAAAACATCAAGTCAAGAAAAGCATTGAGGGAAGTATTTTAAGTCCTACAAAATCAAATTCCAACCCACACAGATATGCCCTGCAAAATTCTATTTTAAATTAAATTGAGTAGTAAAATACTTCCAAGAAATAGAAAAAAATGAATTCATGGCCATGAAACCAACCATACATAGAATCCTAAAAGATACTACAGAAAGTTTCAAAATGATGACTATTTCAAGAACAATAATTGAAAGAGCCAGCAAAATGAGCAATCAAATACAGGAGAGAGATAGGGAACAAATAGCAGGTAAATAACATGACAAACATAAAATACATATCAATTAAAAGCAACAATGCAAATGAAATCAATTCAACAATTAAAAGAAATTCATTGCCCAAGTGGATTAAGAAAGAAAAACAGAATATTTTGTATACCAGAAACACATTTAACACACAAAGAAATTTATAGATTGAAAGTCAAAGGAAGAAAAATAATACTTCAGAAGGTGAGCAGGGCTAGCTATCCTGTTTGCAGACAAATTGAACTTTATTATTTTTGTGTTTTTTCCCCACAGTTTTATTGATAAACAAATAGAAATGAGACAGTTTCAAATCAAATTGGTACGACAGTTTCAATAATTAACACAATGCATACTTTCTTCCTAGTGGTTAATTGCTGCACAAGATGCGGACATGATATCCTATTAACAAACACCAGTAGAACAAATCATTCTATTCATTAAGAGAATGTAACTGTTCATCTATTCTAACCACTTTGAATCCACAGATACAAAATGGAAATTCATCTGTATACCCTTTTTTGTTAAGTTTTGTTATTTCAATATTATAGGTGTGTAAACTCAGCAAAATATTCTAAAAGAGTCCAATAACCCATAATAGTATTGGGTGTTCCGCTTGACTGGCAATGTCAGAAATTGTTGACCTGAGTCCCCTACAGCTCAACATAACAGCATGCCTTTACTTCTTATATTTCGTTTTTATACTTTTCTGCTGGATGTTTAAGACCAAGGTAAAGCAGGACCTATGCAACAAGAGTTGTAGCTTTTGGGTCTGAGAAGGTCAGTGAAATCTCCTCAGGATTTCACT
>NW_004525320.1:23333-31560 GCF_000260255.1 Octodon degus
TTGTTAGGACAGTTTCAATAATTAACACATTGCATACTTTCTTCCTAGTGGTTAATTGCTGCACAAGATGCGGACATGATATCCTATTAACAAACACCAGTAGATCAAATCATTCTATTCATTAAGAGAATGTATCTATTCATCTATTCTAACCACTTTGAATCCACAGATACAAAATGGACATTCATCTGTATACCCTTTTTTTGTTAAGTTTTGTTATTTCAATATTATAGGTGTGTAAACTCAGCAAAATGTTCTAAAAGAGTCCAGTAACCCATAATACTATTGGGTGTTCCGCTTGACTGGCAATGTCAGAAATTGTTGACCTGAGTCCCCTACCGCTCAACATAACAGCATGCCTTAACTTCTTATATTTTGTTTTTATACTTTTCTGCTGGATGTTTAAGACCAAGGTAAAGCAGGAGCTATGCAACAAGAGTTGTAGCTTTTTGGTCTGAGAAGGTCAGTGAAATCTCCTCAGGATTTCACTGAGTTCCAATACCTCAGATTGTAGAACCTTTGTCAGTGACACCCATGAGGATGAGTCACGGCCATTGCTTGGCCAATGTGCTCTCTGTGAAAGCCTGAGAGATTGTTTGCTCTCCATGTGAATCTCCTTAGGCACACTCTACATCATCGATCACTTTCCTCTTTGGCCCCATAATCTCCTTGATTAGAAAATTTGGGACACTCCTGAGTTACATGATATTACAGTACAAGTTTTCATATGTCCTGAGGCTTAATTGACCTTAGAAGGCTAGGGCCAAAATGTTGGCTTTTCTTGCAGCCCTCCTCTTTCTGTAATTTTGGTCTGCCAAAGGAGGTTGATAACCATCCAGAAGACAAGCTTATAGTTATTACCCTACATCTTAGGCTCTTAAGCTTAACCTCACTATCTATCTGCGTATCAAACATCTTAGGTATGATATAGAACAGGTATTTTTCATCAAGTTTTGATATGTTGAACTTTAAGTCCCTACAGAATATGATAAAAACATACAAAAAAGATATTTTAAAAATAAGCATAAATGATTATATTCTTCTGATGTTTACACATAAGTCCAAATATCTCACCATATACAACCTTGAAGCAGGACAGTCCCACAGTATTCCTTTTCATGTCTCTTGCTTTCATTCAACACCTCATTCTTCTTGAACAACCATCTACCTGAGAGACAACATGTCAGCCACCTGCATGTCGTGACAAGCAGCCCATATTCAGAAGACCAGAATGACAGGCACTCCAAGAATGAAACTACTATTACAAATTACCATCTACAGTGAAGTAGCTTAGTTCACAGGTATCAGTTTTAGTTTTCAACCAAATTTGCAACTTTACAACTGCTAAATTGAACTACTAATTTGAAGACAGCATCAAGTATTATAGCAATCATAATTGAATTCCTATTACTTCGCTGAAATTTTCTACCTTTCCTAATTTATTTGTACTATATTTTATTCTATGAAAAATTATACCACAAAGCTATTGTGTTAAAATCAGCATGGTACAGGAACAAAATAGACCTGAGGGTCAATGGCACAGTTTCCAAGCTTCAGATACAACTAAAAATAACCTCAGTCACTGGATATTTCATCAAGGTACCTAAAGTATTCACTGGAAGAAAGCCTGTTTTTCAAATGGTGTGGAAAAACTGGTACTCCACATGCCAAAAGCAAAAACTAGATCCATTTGTATCAACATGCACTAAACTAAAGTCAAAATGGATTCAAGATATACACATCAAAGCAGAAAGAGTGAATCTGCTAGAAGAGAAATTAGTTGGAAATCTTGATGTCATAGGTTATGCAGAGAGTTTGGGAACAAAAAACAAAGTGTATGGGAAATCCTTCAAGGAATCAACATATGGGATTTCATCTTATTGGGATGTATCTGCATGTGAAAACTAATCACTAGTAGAGTGAAAAGGCAACCAATGATATAGTCCAGCAATCCAAAATAGTTGTGGGTTATCTGTAGGACTGGCAAGGTCAGAAGTTGTTGACTTGAGCCTTTTACAGTTCAGCATATTAATATGGCTTTACTTTTTATACCTTATTTTTATACTTTTCTGTAGGATGGTTAAGACCAAGATAAAGCAAGATCTATAGAATGAGAAATGTTCTTTTGTATCTGCCAAGGTCAGTTAAATCCCCTCAGGATTTACCCTCAAACCCTGTACCACAGTTTGTAGATCCTTTGTCAGTGTCAACCACGTGGATGAATCAAGACCATTGTTTGACCAATTTGCTCTCTGAGAAAGCTTGAGACAATGTTTTCTCTCCATGCGACTCCCCTTAGGCCCATTATACATCATTGATCACTTTCTTCTGTGGCCCCATAAACTCCTTGATCAGAAAATTTGGGACACCACTGATTTGCAGGATGTTGCATTGCAGCTTCTCCTGTGTCCTGAGTCTTTACTGACCTTGCGGGGCTGTGGCCGGGATGTTGACTGTCCTTGCAGCCATTTTTCTCTGGGTTTTTGTCTGCAAACTGGGTTTTTAACACTCCAGAACAGAAGCATATTATTATTACCCTACCGCATAGGCAGTTGAGCTTTAGCTATCTGTCTGAATATCAAATATCTGAGTCATAACTTGGAATAGGTCTTTTCCACCAAATATTGATTGTTAAACTTCAGGTCCCTATAGAATATGAAGAAAAAAATAAAAAGAATATTTAAAAAATACGAACAAACAGTTACCTATTTATACACAGATTTTCAGAAATCTAGCCATGTACATCATTGTAGGACAGTCCTGTGAAATTTTTTTTCTTTACTCTTTTTTTCATTTATCATTCTTTTTTGTAAATGAACATTTACTTGAGAAACAGTATGATGGTAATTGTTATGTCATGACAAGTGTATGTGTTTGGAAGACCAGAGTGACAGGCATTCCTGGCATGACCCTACTATGTTGCTGTCTTCAGTGAAGTTGCTTAGTTCACAGTTATCAGCATATATAGTTGGTCAGGGTGAGAATTCTGCCAGTTTACTGCTAGTATTAAAAATCTGCTGAAGATTCTCAGGATTATAACCTTGCACATCTTGTGTGTGAATGTGTGGATTTGCCCTTGTTGTATCATTTCGAATGTTGTTTTTCTATTATTATTTTGTATTATTTAAAAATAAAAATAAAAATAGAAAAAAGGTAACCAACGAGCACGTTGGTTGCTGAGTAGAGTGTCATTTATTTTCCTGGTATTTAAGGGTTTTTTTCTGGTTTCTTTTGTCATTTATTTAAAGTTACATTGCACTGTGGTCAGATAACGTGCATGGTATAATTTTTGTTTTCTTACATATACTTAAGCATGACCTATGGACTAGTATACAGTCTATTTTAGAAAATGACCCACGTGCAGCTGAGAAAAATGTGTATTCAGCTGTGTTTGAGTGGAACACTCTGTATATGTCCACCAAGTCCATTTCTTTGAATCTCTGGTTCAGTTCTGTTATTTCTTTGCTAAGTTTTTGCTCATTCACTTATCTTTTGGAGATAAGGGGTTATTAAGGTCTTCTGTTAAGACTGTGGTATTGCATATTAGATTTTTCATGTCCATTAAGATTTGCTTTCTACAGTTGGGTGCTCCCATGTTTGGTGCACACATATTTATGAGTGTTACCTCTTCCTCTTGAATTTTTCCCCTAACCAGTATATTGTGGCATTATTTACATCACTTGATCATTGTTGGTTTGAGGTTGAGACTGTCTGAGAGTAGAATTGCAACACTTGCTGTTTTCTGAGGTGCTGGGACATGTAGTATTTTGTTCCATCCTTTGACTTTTAGCCTATGAATGTCTTTATGAGTTAAATGTGTTTCTTGTATACAGCATATTGTTATTTTGATTCCAAATCCACTATGCCAGTCTATTTCTCTTAATTGGTGAATTGTGTCCATTTACATTGATGGTTATAATTGAGATGTTTTGACTTACATTGGACATGTTATTTACCTGTTATCATTTACCCCTTTTTCTCCTTTGCTTAATTACATGCCCTATTTAGTTGGTTGCTTCTGAACTCATTCATGGAGCTCTAATCATTTTGGTCTCTCTCTAGAACATCTTTTAGTAGCCTGTGTAGGGTTGTCTTTATCATCAAGAAATTCTTTAGCTGTTGTTTTTCATGAAAGTGTTTCACTTCTCCATCAAACTTGAGAGTTTTGCAGGGTATAGCAGACTAGAATGGAATTTGTTTTCATAGAGTACTTGAAGTACGCTACTGCATGCTTTTCTTGCCTTCATGTTTTGTGAAGAGAAGTCGGTCGTAATTCTGATGGGTTTTCCTTTGAATGTGATCTGCTTCTTTTCTCTAGTGGCTTTCAGTATATTATTCTTGTGCTGAAATTCTGGCAACTTGACTATTATATATCTCTGTGTGTTTTTCATTGGCTTGAGGTTACTTGGCATTATGTATGCTTTGGTTAACTGAATTTCAGATTGTTTTCTCATATTTGGGAAGTTTTCTATTACTCCTGCCCATATTTTTGTAATGTCATTTGCATTGACTCGTTCTTTCTCATTGATGCCTATTAGTCTTACATTGTTCATCTTTGCATCATCTTGCAGGTGATGGATTATTCTTTCCTGCATCCTAATTGTTTTTAAGAGATCCTTTCTTACCTTTTCACTAGCTGCACCAGCATCTTCAAGATCTGAAACTCTGTCTTCACTTTCACTTAAACGGTTTTGCAACTTATGATTGAGGTTTTAATTTCCTCTATATCTCTTGACTGCTTCATGCAATCTATTTCTTTCCTGTATTGCTCATTCAAGAATCCCTCATTTTTCTAATCTTCTCTATTTTTTTTTATCAATGCCTTCTTTAGAAGCAAGTATAAATTCTTTAATGCAGTGTTTTTTCAGATTGGGTTTCCTCCCTCTGTTTCTGTAGTTGCTTCTTTACTTCACATGCTATGAGATCTGAGAATATTTTTCTTATTCAGAAAAGAATTCTGTACTGAATTCCTTTATAACTCTCTGCTATAGCTTATTTATTATCGATGCTATGTATTTGCACATTTGAGCTGAGTTAGTAGAAAGGAATTCCACTCAGAGATCCTTTATGACTTTGTACTGTTGCTTATTTAACATCAACACTATGAATTCATAAATTTGAGCTGAGCTAGTGTCCTCTGCACTTGTTCTTGGTGGGCATTGGGTTTCCTCCATATGTTTCTGCATTTGATTCTTTACTACAGATGTTTTTAGTTCAGGGATTTCCTTTTGTTATTCCCAATCTGAGTTTCTCTATCCTTTTCTACATCTGTTTCTTTATTTCAGAAGCCATTGATTTATTGCTTTCAGCCGTGTGATTCCCAATTTGTTGTGTTTTTTGTGTCCTCTGCAGTTGTTATGTTTGGGCTTGGACTCCGAGATTGCATTTTGTTCCTTCTAGTCATTTTGTGTAGAACTGTCTTCTGACCTTTGTTGTAGATCTTTGTTGCTGTTATAACCTTAGCACCTACTGAAGTTGTGGTGCAGATCTACAAAGTTTGGATTTATCCAGCTGTGCCTGGCTTGGGTCTGGTTGCTATTCTCAGCCCTTTCCTACTGCTGCCCTTGGGGGTGAACCTGTGATGCCCCTCTTTGAAAATGTTCTGCTCCTGGACTAGCTGGGTGGTTTTGACCCCTACACTTTCTGCCGGGATTGCAGCTGCAGGGTTTCACCCAGGCCTGTACGCCAGGCCTGAGCTGAGTCTGGAGGGGACAAGATGGAGTAGGAGGGAAAGTCAGCTCTCCCACACACTCACCGGGCTTGGACTAGGACTGGTTCTGGGGGTTCCCTGAAAAGCAGTAATTCCTATTCAGTGAGCGAGGTAGGGTAGGTGCTACGTAGTTGTTGGAGGTGTCTCAAGTTGGTGGAAGAGTGTCTCTCCCTCACTGCACCTGGGCTGGGTACAGTGAGTCTTGACGGCACAGGGTAGCTGGAAGCTCTTCCACACACTCACAGTGCCCGGGGTCTTTTTTTATGGACTATACCTTCTTTAAATTTGTAAATAATCTTACTGAATCATTTTACTTCCAAGGACACCCTTTCAGAAATTTTTGTTGTGTGGCTTATGATATCTTCCTCAGACTCATTTAAGATTTCAGGGAGATTTCAAATATTAAATATAGTGTGTGCGTGTGTGTGTGTGTGCGTGTGTGTGTGTTACAATTTTGGCTTTCTTTGTCTTAGTGTCTAGTTCTTCACGATTGATTACAATATTGTTTATATAACGATGACATTCAAAGTTTGTTATATATAACAAAGCAATTGCCAGTAACAAATATAGCATATTGGCTATAATATTTAAGTAAACAAGAGTAATGTGTATAAATGGTAAAAGAAACACTAAAAATCATTTGTGAACTTTTATAACCAGAACAAAGTGGTGTATGACTATCAGAAACACTTATATCACCTAAATATTGGTGTATTTATTCCTATCACCAGTATCTGCTAGATAAAGGCATTAGTGTAAGAACAGAAGCATATCAGTAGACTAAATTGTATCCCTTTCAGATCCATGCTTTCTATAGATCACACCCACTTAACCTGGTTTCCCATTGTATTATATGGGCTCCTTGATCTTCACACACTGTCTGAGATTTCCAAGGTGTCCTGAGAGATTCCTACTTTCTGCTCATCCTCTCCAAATCTAACTACAATGGCTGACTACTCTTGATACGGGGGAAAGTTGATACTTGAACACTGATGGGAAACACAACCAGAGTGTCGATCTTATCAACAATATGGTTAGTCTTTGTCAATTCTGCTGAACTGTGCTGGGGGAAAACTAGAAGTAGACCTGGCTAGGATTTTCTAGTTTTCTTTTTTCAAAATTTCTTTTCTTGTTTATTATTATTTTTATTAAAAAATAGCAATGAGACACTTTCAAATCAGGTTGGTAGGATAGTTACAATAATTAATACATTGCATATTGTTGTCTTCAGAGTATTTATTCATAGTGCAAGATGCAGACATGATATCGTGCACAAACACTATTAGAACAAGTGTTTCCTCCCATTGAATCAAGAGAAAATAGCTTTATATTTATCCTAACTATTTTGTATATACATATACAAAATGGTCCTTTATTTCTATCCCCTGTTTTGTTTAGTTTTCTCAGAGATAGGCATTCCATTACCACTCAAATATTACAGATGCATGAATTCAGCAAAATAATCCAATATACTCCGGTAGTCCATAATAATAATGGGTTATCCATAGGACTGGCAATATCAGAAGTTGTTGAATTGAGGCTTTTATACATCAGCATATTGATATATCTTTAATATTTATACCTTGTTTTTATACTTTTCTGCTGGATGACTAAGAACAAGATAAAGCACGACCTATATATTAAGAAATGTGGCTTTTTTTATCTGATAACATCAGTCAAATTCCCTCAGGATTTACCCTGAATCCCTGTAGATTCTTTGTCAGTGTCAGCCATGTGGATGAGTCTCAGACATCCCTTGACCAATTTGCTCTCTGTGAAAGTCAGAAATTAGTGTGCAGACTTCTTAAAAACTAGGACTGGAAATCCCACTTAAAAGAGCTATCCTACACTGGGAATTTTCCCTGAGGAAGTAAAAACATCATATCATAGTGATATATGTGTACCTATGTTTATAGCAGCACAATTTGTGATAACCAAATCTTGGAAAGAACCAAAATGCTAATCGCCTGAGGAATGGATGAAAAAGATGTAGTATTTTATTACAATGAAGTATTAATTAGCTCTAAAGAATGATCAACTTGAAGCAAAACAATACATTTATATAAATAAGATGGTTAAGGCAATGATCCTGAGAATCTTCAGCAGGTTTTTGAAATTAGCATTTAAGTGGTTGGATTCTCGCCATGACTAACCATGCTGATACCTTTGAACTAAGCAACTTCAATGAAGATAGCAATGTTTAATATTCGGGTCATGCTTGGGATGCCTGTTATTCAGGTCTTCTAAATATGAACTGCTTCTTATGTCATATCAATGAGTGCTATACTGTCTCTCCAATGAATGTTTGTTTCAAAAACTAGGGTATTAAATGAAAATAAGAGGCAACAAAAATGTCAGAGGACTGTCCTGCTGCAATGCTGCACATAGTTATATTTTTAAATTTCTGTGTATGAATATGTAATCCTATTTTTAAAATATTTTTATTTTTTAAATGTTTTCTTTTTATCATATTATGTAGGGACTTAAAGTTCAACATATCAATACTTGATGAAAAAT
>NW_004525321.1:0-3363 GCF_000260255.1 Octodon degus
CTGTCTTCCTAGTGGTAAATTGCTGTACAAGATGCGGACATGATATCCTATTTAGAAACTGTATTAGAACAAATCCCTCTATTCATTAAGAGAATGTAACTATATATTTATCCTAACCATTTGAATACACAGATACAAAACGGACATTCATATGTATCCCCTTTTTTGGTTAAGTTCCGTTACTTGAATATTATAGGTGTGTCAACTCAGCAAAATATTCTAAAGGAGTCCAGCAGTCCATAATAGCATTGGGTCTTCCGCTTCATTGGCAATGTCAGAAATTGTTGACCTGAGTCCTCTGCAGCTCAACACAACAGCATGGCTTTACTTCTTGTACTTCCTTTTTGTACTTTTCTGCTGGATGATTAAGACCAAGATAAAGCAAGATCTATGCAACAAGAGTTGTAGCTTTTGGGTCTGATAAGGTCAATGAAATTGCCTCAGGATTTATCTTAATTGCCTCCGGATCCTGTTCCTCAGATTGTATATCCTTTGTCAATGTCAGTCATGTGTATGAGTCATGGCCATTGATTGGCCAATGTGCTCTCTATGAAAGCCTCAGAGAATGTTTTCTCTGCATGTGACACTCCTTAGACACACTCTACATCATTGATCACTTTCCATTTTGGCTCCATAATCTCCTTGATCAGAAAATTTGAGACACTACTGAATTACATGATGTTACAGTACAAGTTCTAATGTGTCCTGAGTCTTAACTGACCTTGGAAGGCTAGGGCCAAAATGTTCACTTCCCTTGCGGCCCTCCTTTTTCTCTAATTTTGGTCTGCATACTTAAGATGTTAACCATCCAGAAGACAAGCTTATTGTGATTACCATACAACCTAGGATGCTAAGCTTAACCTCACTATCTGTCTGAATATCAAACATCTTAGGCATAACATGGAACAGGTAATTTTCATCAAGTAATGATATGTTGAACTTTAAGTCCCTCCGTAAAGAATTATATAATTCTTATGTTTATATGTAAGTCCAAAAATCGAACCATATACCACCTTGATGCAGGATAGTCCCACAACATTCCTTTTCCTGTCTCCTGCCTTCATTCCTCACCTCCTTCTTTTTGAACAATGATCTACCCGAGAGACAACACAGCAGCAACTGGCCTGTCACGATAAGCAGCCCATACTGAGAAGAACAGAATGACAGGCACTCCAAGCATGAAACTACTATTACAAATTGCCATCTTCAGTGCAGTTGCTTAGTTCACAGGTGTCAGTATATATAGTTAGTCAGGGTAGGAATCATTCCAATTAACTGCTAGATTCAAAATTCTTTTGGAGATTCTCAGGATCATTGTCTTGCCCATCTTCTACATATAAGTGTATGGCTTGTCACTGTCATGTTTCCTAGTTCTTCTCCTTTCCTTCTCTTAATTAGTTAGTCCTACAGTTCTTGCTTTCCTTTTACTTTTATTATACCTCTCTATTTGTGTTTCTCCTTTTGAGTTCTTATACTAGGGAAACTATATGATATTTACACATGTGTGTCTGCTTTATTACACTTATGAGTATAACTTCAGGTGGCATCCACTTCAATATAAAGTCTTTGAGTTTATCATTCATTATACCTGAGTAATACCCCATTGTATAAAAATACCACATCATTTTCATCCATTCCTCTGGTGTTGGGCATCTTGGTTGTTTCCAAGATTTGGATATCACAAATTGTGCTGCTATAAGGCACACTCATATCAGTATGATATGATGTTTTCAGATCCTCCGGGAAAATTCCCAGTAGAGGAATAGCTGGTTTAAATTTGATTTCCAGTCCAAGTTCTCTAAGGAGTCTCCACACTGATATTCATAATGGTTCCACCAGTCCATATTCCCACCAGCACTAGAGAAAGGTTCCTTTTCCAGAAAGCCTCTCCAACATTTGTTGTTGGTTGATTTCTTCACAATAATCATTCTTTCTGGGATGAGATGATAACTCAATATTGTTTTAAATGGCATTTCACGGATGGTTAGTGATGTGGAGCATTTTTTCATGTATTTATTTGCTTCTTTAATTTCATCCTTTGAGAAGTGTGTGTTCATCTCAGATGCCCATTTCTGGACTGGGTCTTTCAATTTTAAGGCCTTAGTGTTTTTTGTTCTTTATAAATTGTAGAGAGCAGACCTTTGTCTGAGTACTTATTTGTAAAGATATTTTCAAAATTTGTGGATTGCCTTTTCACTTTGTGGTAATTTCTTTTGATTTGCCAAAACTTCTTTTTTTTTTCAATTTGTGTGTGTGTTTTTGTGTGTGTGTGTGTGTGTGTGTTTGTGTGTTTGTGTGTGTGTGGCCAGCTCAGCCCACCAGAGTGTGGGGCTGGCTGGCATGTGGTGCTGGGGGATTGAACTGCGGTCCCTGTGCTTTGACTAAGCTTGTTCTAAGTAGGTGCTTTAGACCACTGAGCCATCTCACCAGCCCCGCCAAAACTTCTCAGTAAGAGCAGGTCCCAGTTTTTAATTCTTTCAACTGTTTCCAATGCGATGTGATTTTTGTTCATGAACTCTTTGCCTACACACATGTCTTCAAGAATTCTTCCTAATTGCTTTTTCAGGAGATGTAATGTCTCTATTTTAATGTTTAGATCTTTAATTCATTTTGACTTTAGCTTAGTAGATGGCGATAGACCTGGGTTAAGTTTTAGTTTTCGCTATGTAGACAGCCAGTTTTTCCAGCACCATTTGTTAAAGAGGCTATCTTTCTTCCAGTGAGTATATTTGGCTCCTTTGTCAAAGATAAGGTGGCTGGGTTTGTTTGTATGGGGGGGTCAGCCTCTTCTAATCTATTCCCTCATCCTCAGGTCTGTTTTGTTTCCAGTCCATGCTGATTTTATCACAGTATCCTTGTAGTATAATTTCAAGTCAGGAATTTTAATGCCCCCTGCCTTGTTTTTATCGCCCAGAATTGCTTTGATATTTTAGGTCTTTTCTGGTTCCAAATAAATTTTACGAATGATTTCTCTAGCTCTGTGAGGTATATTGGTGGTACATTGAAAGGCATTGCATTTAAGCTGTGCAGCAATTTTGGGAGTATGGCCATCTTTAAAAAGTTGGTTCTTCCTATACAGGAGCATGGAATATCCTTCCATTTTCTGAAATCTACAATCTCTTTTTTAAGAGTACTGTTATTTCCCTTAAAAAGATCTTTGACTTCCTTAGTAAGATTAATTCCAATGTATTTCATTTTCCTCCATTCTATTATAAATAGTATTGTTTCTATAATTTCCCTCTCACTGTTTTTGTTATCTGAATAGAGGAACGCTATTGTCTTTTGAGTATTGACTTTATAACCTACTATGCTACTGAATTTCTGTATTAATTCTAGGAGCTTCTTGGTGGAGATTTTTGTCTT
>NW_004525321.1:4139-5909 GCF_000260255.1 Octodon degus
TGTGGTAATTTGTACCTTTCTAGGAATCTGTCCATTTCTTCTGTGTCTTCTATTCTGTGAGAGTAAAGATTCTCCAAGTAGCTATTGATAATCTTCTGAATATCCACTGGGTGTGTGGTAATTATACCGTTATTATTTCTTATTGTTGTATTTGAATTTTTTCTTTCCTTTTTTTTATGAGGTTTGCTAAGGGTTTATTGATATTATTTAATTTTTCAAAGAAGCAGCTTTTTGATTTTTAATTCTTCAAATTGTTTTGATGGTCTAATTGAATTAATTTCTGCTCTAATCTTTATGATTTCTTCTTGTCTTTGGGTTCTGGGATTGGTTTGATCTTTCTTTTCTAGTTGCTAAAAGTGCAGCATTAGGGTATATATCTGTTCTCATTCTGTTTTCCTAATGTGTGTGTTCACAGCTATGAATTTCCCTATGAGAACTGTTTTCCTCGTATCCCACAAATTATGATAAGTTATCCTTGAATTTTCATTGAATGCCGATATTGTTGAATTTCTTATCTAATTTATTGATGACCCATTGGTGGCTAAGTAGAGTGTCATTTAATTGTCATATATTTAGGGATTTTTTTCAGGTTTCTTTTGTCGTTTATTTCCATTTTAATAGCACTGTGGTCAAATAATATGCATGGGATAATTTCTGTTTTCTTGCATAAACTTAAGTATGACCTATGGACCAGTATGCGGTTGATTTTAGAAAATGACCCATATGCAGAAGAGAAAAAATGAGTATTCATCTGTGCTTGGGTAGAACACTCTATATATGTCCACCAAGTCCATTTGTTTGAAGCTCTGGTTCAGTTCTGTTATTTCTTTGCTAAGTTTTTGGCTGGTTGACCTATCTTTTTGGGATAAGGGGGTGTTAAAGTCTCCTGTTAAAACTGTGGTATTGGATATTAGATTTTTCATGTTTATTAAGATTTGTTTTATATAAGTGGGTGCTCCAGTGTTTGGTGCATACATATTTATGAGTGTTACCTCTTCCTTTTGAATTTTTTCCGTAACCAGTATATAGTGGCCTTCTTTATTTCGCTTGATCATTGTTGCTTTGAAGTTGAGACTTTCTAAGAATAGGACTGCAACCAGTTTTCTTTCTGAGGTGCTGGGTCATGTAATATTGTGTTCTATCCTTTAACTTTCAGCCTATGAATGTCTTTATGCATTAAATATGTTTCTTGTATACAGCATATTGTTGGATTTTGTTTCCTAATCCACTGTGCCAGTGTATTGCTCTTAATTTTTGGTGAATTGAGTCCATTTACATTGATGGTTATACTTGAGATGTATTCACTTAAAATTGATGTTTTATTTTTCCTGTTTTCATTTACACCTTTTTCTCCTGTGTTTAATTGCTTGCCATATTTACTTGGTTGTTTCTGATATAATTTGTGGAGTTCTCAACATTTTGTTCTCTCTCTAGAATATCTTTCAGGAGGCTGTGTAATGTGGCTTTGTCATCATGAAATTCTTTAGTTGTTCTTTGTTATTGAATTATTTTACTTCTCCCTAAAACTTGAAGGAGAGTTTTGCAGGATATAGTAGACTGGGCTGAGATTTGTTTTCATAGAGGACTTGAAGTACTTTGCTGCATGCTTTTCTTGTCTCCATGCTTTGTGAAAGGAAGTCGGCTATAATTCAGATGGTTTGTCTTTGAATGTGATCTGCTCCTTTTCTCTAGTGGTTTTCAGTATATTATTCTTTAGCTGAATTTCTGGGAATTTGATTTTATATGTCTCAGTGTGTTTTTAATTGGGTT
>NW_004525321.1:6009-17627 GCF_000260255.1 Octodon degus
TTTCTCATTGATGTCTATTAGTCTCACATTGTTCATGTTTGCATCATCTTCCAGGTGATGGATTATTTTTTCCTGCATCCTAGTTGTTTTTAGGAAATGCTTTCCCACCTTTTCACTAGCTGCGCCAGCATCTTCAAGATCTAAAATTCTGTCTTTACTTTCACTTAAACGGTTTTGCAATATCATAATTCAGATTTTAAATTCCTCTATATCTCTTTGAGTCTGCTTCATGTTATCTTTTCTTTTCTTGTATTGCGCATTCAAGGAATCCATCATTTTTCTAACATCCTCTATTTTTTTATCAATGTCTTCTTTAGAAGTAGTACTTAATGCTTTTACTGCAGTGTTTTGTTTTGTTTTTTTTTTTCAGATTGGGTTTCCTCCCTATGTTTCTGTAGTTGATTTGTACTTCAGATGCTATGAGTTCAAAGAATTCTTTTCTTATTTCAGAAAATTTCACTCTGAGTTCCTCTATAACTTTCTGCTGTTGCTTATTTACTATCGACACTAATAATTTATACATTTGAGTTGAGGTGGTAGAAAAGAATTCCGCTCTGAGTTCCTCTATCACTTTTTGCTGTTGCTTATTTACTATTGACCCTATTAAGTCATACATTTGAGCTGAGATAGTATCCTCTGCACTTATTCTTGTTGGTCATTGGGTTTCCTCCAGGTGTTTCTGCATTTGATTCTTTACTGCATATGTTATCAATTCAGGGATTTCATTTTTCATTTCCAATCTGCGTACCTCTATATCTTTTTGCAGCTGTTTCTTTAGTTCATAAGCTGGTGATTCATTGATTTCAGCTGTGTGATTCCCAATTTGTTCTGTTTTAGTGTCCTCTGCACTTGTTATGGGTGGGCTTGTCTTCTCAGATTGCATTTTGTTTCTTCTCATTGGCATTTTGTGTAGCACTGTCTTCTGACTTTTGTTGCAGAGCTTTGGTGCAGTTATAACCTTACCACCCATTGAAGTTCAGGTGCAGATCTACAAAGTTTGGATATATACAGCTGTGCCTGACTTGGGTCTGGCTGCAGTGCTCAGCTCCTTCCTGCTGCTCCCCTTGGGAGTGAATCTGTAGCACCCCTCTGCTAAGATGTTCTATTCCTGTACTAGCTGGTTGGTTCTGTCCCCTAATCTCTCTTTAGGGATTGCAGTTGCATCGTTTCACCTCAAGCCTGTATGCCAGGGCTGAACTGAGTCTGAAGGGAACAAGGTGGAGTAGTGGGGAGAGGCAGCTCTCCCCCACACTCACCCGGCCTGGTCTAGAACTGGATCTCTCTTCTTTCTTCATGTAATGTAATACTCAGTGGATTTTTTTTTCACCCTGAATATGCCATCAATTAGTTATGTGGGAGTTGGGAACTTTTGAAGGAAATTTTTTCTTGCTTTCTCACGTTTACATCATTGTTTGCTTGTTTATTTTGTACTGAGACTTTCAGTTCTATTACACTGGGAGACATTGTTGTGCGTATGAGACATCTTTAATATATACTTTTCTAAGATGCTTTTGGGTAAAACAACTATAGACCTTTGCTTTTTTCCTCTGAATCTCCGTACTTTTATTCATTAGCAGTGGAAGCTGTAGTGTATTTGCCTCAGTTCTTAGTTCTCAAAGAATGGATCACTATATTGTTACTGATCCCGTGGCCTTGTATACACTGATATATAGAGAAAAATCTTTTGATATCAACAGCTGTATCATCTTGGATATAGTAATAAAATCAGTGCCTACAATACCATTAAAGTCAAATTTCATACTGAAGTATCCTGAGAATCAATATTGTATCACTCTTCATCTTGGAAAAGACTTGAACATTTATAGAATATTCACTCAATGTTGATCTACAATAAATGTAGTATTTACTACATAAAACCACTTTACATACACTAAAATATACCAGTATTAAAAAGTATTACCATAGAGTTAACTATATAAAGACTTATAAAATTTAATGTTTAAGTAAGTACAGTCAGAAGTTGTGGGAAATTGGAGCATTAAAAATGTGAAATATGAACTGGCCAAATAGCTCAGTGGATGAAAACACCTGCTTAGGCAGACACAGAGGCTGGGGTTCAATCCCTGCTGTTCTCAGCCATCCCTGCCCCAAGGAAAGCTGAGATGGCGATTGCGATTGGCCATGTTGGCACTCACCTGTAATCCCAGCTCTTGGGAGGCTGAACACAGGAGAATTATTATGAGTACAGTATACATAGTGAGACCCTGTAGAACCTTTTTCTAAAATAAAAAGATGTGAAATACATATTTTACAGAGACATAAAAATATCAAAGGGATCAAAGTTTATCACAAAGACAGCAAAAGCATCACAGTTGTTTATAAGAAAAGAAGAACTCTTGATTAGAAGAAGTACATAATAAAAACTAAACAATACAATGATAAAATTATTTTCCTATGCAAAATTATATAATTAAAATTATTAAATTCCCTGATAAGTATCATACAATGGCTAAATGTATACAGATTAACAGAATAACTAAGTAAATGAATTACACTTCCAGTAATTTTTCAATTGTGTTGGCATTTATTCTTATTTGTTGTTCATTTGCTACCAGGGTTCACACATGAGACTTTTTGCCGGCCAGGCACGTGGTTATTCTGCTGAGCTATATCCTCCACCAATGTATTCGAGTGAGGAGCACTCATACAGGTAAAGTACACTAATGGCAAAGACATTGAATGAAAATGATAATGAGGGGCAGGTGAGATGGCTCAGTAGAATAAGTGCTTCCCTGACAAGCGCAAGGGCCTGAGTTGAATCCCGAATTCCGCCAGAGAGAGAGAGAGAGAGAGAGAGAGAGAGAGAGAGAGAGAGAGAAAAGAAAAAAGTATGTAGTGAAACAATTTGGTAAACTTCTTTGAGACAAAATACATTTTAAGTCAAAATAGATTTTGTCTTCAATATTTGAGATTTTATTGGTTGAGGATCAGTACACATGATTCACTTTGTACACAATTCTGAACACACATACCAAAAAAAATGTATTGTTTTTCAGTTGTTGCAGTGACTTTCCAGCTTCAAATTTAGAGGCAAATTTTCTGTAAGAACATTAAGTTCTAGTATCTTCAAATGCTGACAAAGTGTTAAGTCCCACCAATTTAAAATTTTGCATCACATACACTACATATTCAATATTTTTATCTTTCCCAGAACATTAACAAAATGAGGAAATCCGGACTACCACTACCAAAGATGTTACAGAGTGCACACGATTCTAACATAGCAACCATTAGGATGTAGTTTCCTTTAGTAAACAATTCTACTAAAAACATGGGAATAGAAGTCATTTAAAATATCCAAGACATATTAAATTCAGTACTATAATTCCAAATTGCCATTTAGTATGCTCTGTATTGCAGGATATAAAACAATTCCTACCTATGGAGTGTTAAGCTGACACAGAAGACAGTCAAAGTCTGCCATAAAACAATATTCCACTATTCCTTGTTGTAAAAGAAAAACGGAGAATGATTTCACCTCTAAAAAAATCATTTACTCTTCAAAAATGTGATGAGGTGGGATTTCCTTTTTAAAAATGTTTCTATAGCTACTAAAAAACTTGCATTTACAAAATAGTTGATAAAAATATTTCTCTGGATTGTACAAGAAGGGATACAGGGAGCACTGATAAGACATGGCTTGTGATAAATCAGACCTGGCTTCTTGCTCTTCTGCTTCATCAGAACTGCACTCTCCTCATTTATAGTTGCTCCATTTTCTGTAGGTAAATCTTTCTTAATTTCTTGATAAGCCACTTCAGACTGTTTTCCCATAGTTCTCCTTTTCCCTTTTGCTTGCACTTTTTGTGTGAACATTCATCCTTTCCCTCTGCCTTTTAAAAAAAATAATTTTATTCAGAAACAAAAAGAATGAGATAGATTCAAAACTGATTAGTAGGACAATTTCAATAATTAATACATTGCATATTGCTGTCTTTTCGTGGTTATTCATAGTACAAGATTCACACATGATATCCTGTCCAGACAATATTAATACACATCTTTCTTCTCATTGAATTAAGAGAAAGTAGCTGTATATCTATCCTAACAATTTTGGATATACAGATACAATATGACCCTTCATTTGTATCCCCTTTTTTGTTTAGTTTCATCAGAGCTGGGTTTTCCATTGCACTTAAATATTGTAAGTGCTTGAGTTCAACAAAATATTCCAATACAGTCCAGTAGTCCATAAGAGTAGTGGCTTATCCACAACACTGGCAATGTTAGAAGTTTTGGACTAGAGCTTTTTACAGCTCAGCATATTCATGTGGCTTTATTTTTGTACCATATTTTTATAGTTTAATGCTGGGTGGTTAAGACCAAGATAAATCAAGATCTATATAACAAAAAATGCAACTTTTTTATCTTCCAAGGTCAGTGAAATCCCTTCAGGATGTATCCTGAAGCCCTGTCCCACAGTTTGCACATCCTTTGTCAGTGTAAGGCATGTGGATGAGTTACAGCCATTGCTTGAGCAATTTGCTCTCTGTGAAAGCCCCTTATCTTGGTCCTGTCACTCACCTAGCACTTCACACCTGCATCCTCCTCATGTTTGCAGTCACTCTGCCCCATGGAGCACTGGCACAGCCCCTCAGGAGGACTCCCAGCCCCTGAAGTAAACCTATCCAGTCAGATACTTCCATTTCCAAGACCAAATGCAGCCTCTTCCAGGGTGTCCAGGACAAGGCAATAGTCTA
This sequence comes from Octodon degus, assembly GCF_000260255.1. NCBI lineage: Eukaryota > Metazoa > Chordata > Mammalia > Rodentia > Octodontidae > Octodon > Octodon degus. The sequence goes on from NW_004525321.1 coordinate 10,731, forward strand.
GCTGCCCACAACTACCTTGGTCTCTGCTAGCTCCCGGGAGTCATCACACACTGTGCACAGGAGCCTTCATGCCACACTTCCACATGCTCTGAGTACTTGCTCTCTCATCGTCTGAGCCACTACTTGTCTGCAAAGACAACATGTCCTCTTACTGCACTGGTGTAGGGTAGTGGTCCCTGGAGCCATCAGGTGTTGGGAAGGACTGAGTTACATGTGCAGAGGAAAGAGTCTGGGCAGCTTTTTGTATTTTTTCCTGCAGTAACAAAGTTACAAGTCCTCAGTTATGGGTAACTTAGGTTGTTCCTAAGTCTCCCTGAGGTTCTTGGCTCAGGTCAGATGATTGAGGATAAAACAGGCTGCAGAGTTAGTGTTACAGGTTGTGACTAAGACATCTCTGAAGCAGGGCCTTGGTCACCAGTTGAAATAATTGCATTACTTGCAGTATTGTATATCACTATCCTCTCTCCATGTTCCCTCAACAAACACAACCATAAAGATGCACACACAAACACACACACACACACATACACACACGTGCCTCCTCCACTAGAGAAATGGACTCAACCACATCATTCCTTCTGTAACTGCTCTTATGTCAGTTCCTAACATGTTATATCCATTTTCCAATAGTATGTGTGAAGAACCTTCATTGAATGTCATGAATGAGGGCTTGACAATCATATATTGGATGAGTACATGAGTAAAATACTCTAATTTCCTTAAAGTATTCCTCATTTGTAACACAATAAAGGAAAAAATATTAGCGTTATAACTGATGGAAATAGACTCTCAGGACCCTTTCTGCTGTGCTCTCTCAGGAGCCCTATGCTCCCCTGTGCTGGATGAGTCTCCCCGGATCAGGGACAGGCCATGCCCCTGAAAGAGACCTTCTACCATGCTCTCCTTGGGACCCTTTCCACCATGCTATCTCCAGAACCCTTTGCTCCTAAACAAAATGAGAAAGAAAAGTAGCAAAATTCAATCTCAGGCCAAGAGCCCACCCAGAACAAGTACAGAGGACACTAACAGTGAAGAAATTGGGAATCACACAGCAGAAACATCTGAAACAATGACATCTGAAAAAAGAAACAATGGCAGAAAGGTGTAGAGCACCTCAAGATGAGAAATAACCTCTGAAATAAAAAAGGAAATCTCTGAATTAATATCTTCAGAAGTAAAGAATCAAATGCAGAGAGATATAGAAGAAATCAGATAAAATACTCTGCAGTAAGGGAATAACTACTTCTGAAGAAGACATCAATAAAAAATAGAGGAGATTAGAAAACTGACAGATTCCTTGAATGAGCAATACAGTAAAGAAATAGTTCACATGAAGCAGAGAAAAAGAGCTATAGAGGAACTTAAAATTTCAATCCCAAACTTGCAAAACAGTTTGAGTGAAAGTGAAGACAGAGTTTCAGATCTTGAGGACATCGCAGCTAATGAAAAAGTAAAAAAAAAAGATATCTTAAAAAAAACTAGATGCAGGAAAAAAATTCATCACCTGCAAGACAATGCAATGATGAACAATGTGAGACTAATAGGCATCAGTGAGAAAGGAGTCAATACAAATGATATAAAAAGAATGTGGGCAGAAGTAATAGCAGAAAACTTGCCAAATATGAGGAAAAAAATCTGACATTCATTAACTGAAGCATACAGAACTCCAAATAATTTCAACACAATTAAAAAAAAACACCGAGAAATATAATAGTCATCATCCCAGAAATCCAGCACCAGAACAGTATAGTGAAACCACTAGAGAAAACAGATTACATTTAAAGGAAAACCTATAAGTATAACGGCAGTCTTCTCTACACAAAACGTGAAGGCAAGAAGAGCATGGAGTAGAGTACTTCAAGCCTCTATGAAAGTAAATTGCATCCTACACTACTCTACCCTGCAAAACTCTTTCAAGTTTGATGGAAAGGTGAAATACTTCCATGACAAGCAACAACTAAAGAATTTCATATTGACAAAGCCAACACTACATAGACTAGTAAAAGTTGTTTTAGAGAGGGACCAAAATTATAAGAACTCCATGAATGAGATCAGAAGGAACCCACATAATAGGGCAAACAATTAAACACAGTAGAAAAAGGAATACACAACAGCAGGTAAATAACATTTAGATCATAAGTCAATAAATCTCAATCATAAGGACTAACGTAAATGGACTCAATTCACCAGTTAAAAGAAACAGATTGGCACTGTGGATTAGGAAAAAAAATCCAAAAATCTGCTGTACTAAGAAACATGCTTAACTCATAAAGGAATTCACAGGCTGAAAGTCAAAGGATGGAGAAAAATAACACATGCCCAAGAACCTCAGAAAAATGCAGCAATAGCACTCCTGTTCACAGACAGTCTCAACTTCAAAACAAGAATGGTCAAATTAAGTAAAGATGGCCATTATATACTGTTTTAGAGAAAAAATGAAGAGGAAGAGGTAACACTCATAAATATGTATGCACAAAACACAAGGGCATCCAACTATATAAGACAAATCTAAGTGGACATGAAATCTAATATCCAATACCACAATCTTAACAGGAGAACTTAACATCCCCCTATCCAAAAAGGATAGGTCAACAAGAAAAACAATTAGCACAACAGAACCAGAGCTTGGAACAGATGGACATAGTGGACATATACAGTGTTCCACCCAACCACAACTGAATACACATTTTTCTCATCTGCACATGGGTGATTTTCTAAAATTAACCACATACTTGTCCACAGGTTATACTTCAGTATATGCAAGAAAACAGAAATTATCTGATGCATATTATCTCACCACATTGCAATGAACCTGGAAATAAACAACAAAAGAAATCAGAAAAACCCTATAAATACATAGAAATTAAACAAAACTCCACTCAGAAAACAATGAGTCACAAATGAAATTAAACAAGAAATGGAACAATATCTATAATTCAATGAAAATTCAAGCACAATTTATCAGAATTAATGGGGTACACTGAAAGCAGTTCTCAACAGGAAAGTTATGGTTGTGAAATCACACATTAGGAAAAAAGAATGGGAACAAATAAACACCCTAATGTTGTACCTTCAACACCTAGAAAAGGAAAAGCAAACCAAAACCATAGAAAAAAGACAGGAAGAAATCATAAAGATTAGAGCAGAAATTAATTTAATTGAGATGAAGAAAAGAGTTAAAAGAATTAACGAATCAAAAAGCTGAGCTTTTGAAAGATTAAATAAAATTTATATGTAGCTCATCAAAAAGAGGAAGGAAAAAATTCAAATGCTAGCAATAAGGAATGAAAGGGTGTAATTACAAGAGACCAAGTGGAAATTCAGATTTTCAATAGTACTTCGAGAATGTTTACTGTCACATAGGAGAAGACACAGAAGAAATGGATAGATTTCTAGAAAGTTTCAAATTAAGAAAACTGAATCAAGAAAATATAGCAACATGGATAAGCCAGTAACAGCCAATGAAATATGAAATGTAATTTAAAAAACCTAGCGAAAAAGAAAAGTGCAGGTCTTGATAGATTCAAAGCTGAATTTTACAAGAAATTTATGGAAGATAAACTTCTTATACCTCTGCACTCTTCAATGAGATAGAAAAGGAATCAATCCTCACAAAATTATTCATGGAGACAAGTATTATACTGATACCTAAACCAGGGAAAGATGCAACTAAAAAAGAGAAGTACAGGCCAATCTCCTTCATGAACATAGATGCAAACATCCTCAATGAAGTCCTAGCAAATTGAATACATCAAATCATCAAGAAAATCATATACCATGACAGATAGGATTAATCCCATGGATGAAAGGATGGTTCAATATAGGAAAATCTATAAATTAATACACTAAATTAATAGAGACAAATCCAAAAACCACGTGATCATCTCAATTGATACAGAAAAGGCTTTTGACAAAGTCCAACACTCATTCATTTTCAAAGTCCTACAGAATACTGGAATAGATGGACTCTATTTCAATCCAATAAAGGCCATCTATGACAACCCAATATTTAACATAATTGTAAATGGGGAAAATCTGAAATCTTTTACTCTCAGAACTGGTACAAGACAACGATGTCCTCTATCACCACTCCTATTGAATATGGTTCTGGAATCATTATCTGAAGCTATTAGACAAGGGAGAAAAATAAGAGAAATAAGAATAGGTAAAGAATAAGTTAAATTATTATTATTTGTGAATGACATCATACTTTACTTGGAAGACCAAAAAACTTGACCAAGATGTTACTAGAATTGATACACAAATTCAGTAGCATAGTAGGCTACAAAGTCAATACCCAAAAGTCAATAGCATTTCTCTACACAAATAACAAACACACCAAGAGGGAAAAAGAGAAACAATACCTTTTAAAATAGCACTGAAGAAAGTTATATATCTTGGAAATAATCTAGCTTAAGAAAATTACAGCACCCTGAATAAAAGAGATTGTAGAGGATCTCAGAAAATGGAAAGATATGCCTTGCTCAAGAACAGGAGGAACCAACATTGTGAAGATGGCCATACTTCCAAAATTGCTGTACCAATTTAATGCAATCCCTATCAAACTACCACCAACATACCTCACAGACCTAGAGAAATTATTCCTAAAATTTATTTAGAAGTAAAAAAAAATGCCTAGAATACCAAAGGCTATCCTGGGCAATAAAGAAAAAGTAGGACTCATCATAATTCCTCACTTTAAATGATAGCACAAAGCTAGTGTGACAAAGTCAGCATGGTACTGGCAATAAAATCAACCTGATTTTCAATGGAATAGATTAGAAGATGCAGAAACCTCTACCAACACACTCATTCACCTTATCTTCAAAAAAGGAACCAAATGGGCTTACTGGAAGAAAGACAGCCACTTTAACAAATTGTTCTGAAAAAACAGGCACTCTATATTCTGAAAACTAAAACTTGACCCAGGTCTATCAACATGCATTAAGCTAAAGTGAAAAAAAAAAGATTAAAGATCTAAACATTAAAACAGAAACACTAAATATCCTGGAAGAGAAAGTAAGAGGAACGCTTGAAGAGATAAGGTAAGGCAAAGAATTTGTGAACAAAAATCAAATAGCACTGGTAATACTCGAAACAACAACTGGGAACTCCTCTTATTGAGAAGATTTTGCACGTCAGAAGAAATTACGAACAACATGAAAAGACAACCCACTAATTTTGAAAAAAATCTTAACTATTAAGCACTCAGACAAAGGTATGCTCTCTAGGATTTATTAAAAACTACAAAACATTAGGTCCCCAAAATTTAAAGACCCAATCCAGAATTGGGCAACCTAGATGAACACACACTTCTCACAGGATGAAATTAAAGAAGTGAATAAATAAACGAATGGTCCACACCACTAGTCATTCATGAAAGTCAAATTGAAACAACACAGAGATACCAGATCTCATACCAGAAAGAATGGTTATCATAAAGAAATCAACCAAGAACAAATGTTGGAGAGGCTGTGGAGAAAAAGGAACTCTTCTCTATTGCTGGTTGGAATGTAGATTGGTGCAACCATTATGGAAATCAGTGTAGAGACTCCTTAAAAACCTAGGACTGGTAATCCTATTCAAACTTCTATCCCACTCTGGGAATTTTCCCTAAGGAAATAAAAATGTCGTATCAAAGTGATATATGTGTACCTATATTTATAGAAGCACAATTTGTGATAGCCAAATCTTGGAAACAACCAAGATGACCATCACCTTATTATTGGATGAAAAAAGTGTGATTTTTTCATATAATGGAGTATTATTCAGCTATAAAGAATGATAAACTCGACGCCTTTATATATAAGTGGATACCACTTGAAGATATACTCATACTGAGATAAACCAGACCCACATGTGTAAATACCATATGTTCTCCTAGTATAAGAACTCAAAAAAATAAATAAAAATAGAAAAGTATAACACTTAATTGTTAGGAAAGTGAGATCTTTAGGATTACAAAATGAAGAGAGGGCAAGGAGAAAAGCTAGGAAACATGACATGGGCAAAGTCGCACATTTGTATGTGGAAGATGGCTCAGGCAATGATTCTGAGAATCTTCAGCAGTTTTTTGAAACTAGCAGTGAGTTGGTAAGATTTTCAACCTGACTAACTATATATGCTGATACCTGTGAATTAAGCAACTGCACTGAAGATTGCAAGGTGTAATGGAAGGTTCATGCTTGGAATGCCTGTCATTCTGGTCTTCTAAATATGTACTGCTTTTAATGACATACCAATTTCTTCCATATCATCTCTCAGGTAAATGTTTGTTTAAAAAAATGGAGGTTAATAAATGACAACAAGATGCAAGGAAAAAAACGTCTTACGACTGTCCTGCTACGAGTCGGTATATTGTTAGATTTCTAAATTTCTGTGTAAAAATATGTAACTGCTTGTTCCTATTTTTTAAATATTGTTTTATCCTTTTATTTTTTTCTTCATATTCTGGAGGGACTCAAAGTTTAACGTATCAATAGCTGATGGAATATACCTGTTCCATGTTAAGTCAAAGATGTTTGATATTCAGATAGTGAAGTTAAAATCAAGTGCCTCTGGTGTAGGATAATAATAATAATAAGGCTCTCTTCTGGAGGGTTAGCAACCTGTGTTTGCAAACCAAAAATTAGAGAAAAACAAGGGCTGTAAGGATAGCCAACATTTTGTCCCTGGCCTTTCAAATATGTATGTATATTTCCAATATATTTATTCAGAGCAACACTAGAAGTTCATGCCGTATAAATGTGAAGCAAGAAAATAAAAACATCCATACTGGAAGGAGCAAGTCAAACCTTTCCTGCTGGCAATGTAATATGTTTTAATATATAAAGAATCCCTAAAACTGACCAGAAAAATAAAACTTGTATAATGAGTAGACAAGCACTGCAGGAGCAA
>NW_004525321.1:17727-20149 GCF_000260255.1 Octodon degus
AGGCTGCAAGGATAGCCAACATTTTGTCCCTGGCCTTTCAAGCATGTATGTATATTTCCAATGTATTTATTCAGAGCAACACTAGAAGTTCATGCCATATAAATGTGAAGAAAGAAAATAAAAACATCCATACTGGAAGGAGAAAGTCAGACCTTTCATGCTGGCAATGTAATATGTTTTAATATATAAAGAATCCTTAAAACTGACCAGAAAAATAAAACTTGTATAATGAGTAGACAAGCACTGCAGGAGCAACATACACATTCAAAGTACAAGATTCAGAAATAATCTGAAAAATAATCTAGAAAATCATACATTTTATGTTTCAAAATAGAACACCTAATATTAAATTTAATCATGTGGTAAAGGAGTTTCATACTGAAAAATATACAAAACTGATGAAAGAAATTGATAACACCAATAACCTGTTTCCATGGATTAGAATATTTAATGCTGCCAAGTTTAATAATTTTATTACTGTTAAAAGCAACCTCTAGGAAAACATCATTCACATTCTACACAGAAATAGATATAGGTAAGTGGATGTATCTAGAGGCTTTACTTATTAGCGAAATAAATCAGACCCACATATGTAAATAAGATAGTCTCCCTCATGTAAGAATCAGAAAGAAGAAATAAAACTTGAAAGTTATAAAAGATGTAAGACAGAAATAGAAGTTGTGCTGGGGAGATAAATTAGTAGAATTACCACTTGCCTGTAAGTGCAGAGTCCTGAGTTCAATCCTCCATACCAAAATACAACACAAAAAACAAAACAAACAAACAAACAAAAGAAACCCAGAACTTAAGGAATAAACAATGAAGATGAGAGAAAGGAGAAAAGAGAGAAAAAGGCAGGGACAAAAACCTGCAGATATTTATTTATACAGGGTGGTTGAGGAGATTGTACTAAAATTTTCATTAGTAGTTTGAAAATAACAGTTAATATGTAAATTTTTCACCTTAACTAACCCTGGATGCTGATATCTATGGTCTAAGCAACTACTTCAAGGACAGAAATGTGTAATACAAACACCATGCTTGAATACTTCTTACCTTGTTCTTCTAAATATATACCATTTCTAATGTCATGTCAATTATTACCATGTGCTCTTCACAATAAATTTCAAAATAAAAGATAAAAAACAAGACAAAAAGAAAAACAAGGGGGATGAGAACAAAAATTGAAGGTTTCTGGAAAGTAAGCAGTAATATGAAAGCATATGTCAAATCTTACATAACTATATCTTTTAATCTGAGCATCAGATTTGATGATAAAAATAGAAAATATGTCAACCATAGTTAATTAGTTATTCTTGTTTTGAAAATCTGTAACATGTGTTGTATGTCACCCTGTTTCTGCCATTGTTTTTTTTTTAATTATTGTTCTTGATTTTGTCTTTTGCATTTCAAAATGAAGTAATAAAGTTAAATTAAGAAAAGAAAAATCAATCCTGAAACCAGCATAAACCACAACAGATTTCAAATAACCAAAGCAATAGTCAAATGCACAAATTTGAATGCACTGCACTGTCTGACTTCAAAGTGTCTTGTCAAATTTTAGTAAGAACTTGTAGGAAATAGTGTCTATTCTGGGAAAAGTGATCAGACTTGATACAGATTCTGATTTCATGTAAGTGTACATTTGCATAATTAATGGTGGAAGCAGAGAGGGACATGGTTTCTCTTGACTACATTTTTAACTTCATGACTCTGAACAGGATGTATCACAGTAAAATATCTTTGAGGAATGGGGGTTTCTCTGTTGAATACTCAAAACAATAAAGCATCTTTAACCCTGACCTGAGTGAGAGGTTACAATGGGGATTTAAAAAGACTTTTTCAAGTCCTGAAGAAGGCTTGAAAAAGATGTGGTATTTTTACACAATGGAGCTACAAAGAATGATAAACTCGAAGCCTTCATATATAAGTGGATGCCACATGAAGATATACTCATAAGTGAAATAAATCAGACACACATGTGTAAATATCATATAGTTTCCCTAGTATAAGAACTCAAGAGAAGAAATACATATAGAAAGTTATAATACAAGTAAAAGGAAAGCAGAAACTCGAGGACTAACTAATTAAGAGAGGGAAAGGAAAAAAGCTAGGAAACAGGACAGCCACAAGTCATACAGTTATATGTAGACAATGGGCAAGGCAATGATCCTGAGAATCTCCAGAAGTTTTAGAATCTAGCAGTTAATTGGAAAGATTCTCACCCTGACTAACTATATATACGGATACCTATGAACTAAGCAACTGCAATGAAAATGGTAATCTGTAATTATAGGTTCATGTTTGGAGTGCCTGTCATTCTGGTTTTCTGAATATGGGCTGCTTGTCATGACATGCCAGTTGCTGCTGTGCAGTCTCTCAGGTTGATGACTGTTCAAAAAGAAGGGGGTGGTGAATGAAG
>NW_004525321.1:21224-22426 GCF_000260255.1 Octodon degus
TATCAATAAAATTTTGGAGAAAAAAAGAAGAGTTTTACCTGGTAAATGCAGCCTCTTAACAAGTAGTGCTCACTGGCTTCACCTAATATTACCAGTGCCAAAACAGTTTTCTTTCAAAACACCTTACATAGCTTTAGTTTTTCTCTAATAAAATATCCCCCTTTTGTTTTGTTCTTAGATACACTAGAGACTACCATTGCCTGTGCATGGTCTTGACTGTAATCCTGTTATTTGTTTTTCCTAAATAAAACTTATTAGGTTGGAGATTTATTCATATATTTTTGTTTGATTTTGCAACAGAGAAAGGATTTGGCAAAATTCACTATCACCTTATAAGAAAAATTCTTAGAAAAATAAGAGTAGAAGAGAAACTACTTAATCCCCATAGTAACATACTTTCATTAAATTTTTATTCATTATTGCTTGGAGAACCTAGATAAAAGGAGGATAAAAGGTCATAGTTTTTAAATTAATCAAAATTTCTCATCTTCATAGCATATGATTGTACATATAAAAATAAGAACACATAAAACCAATATAAAAATTACTTTCACATTTTAGCCACAAACAACTCAGAATTACAAAGGCACATAAAATACTCTTTGAAAGTACTTTGATACCTTGTTTTAAGACTTACTATAGGGGCCGCTGAGATAGCTCAGTAGAATAAGCACCTTGTCAAGCACAGGGTCCTGAGTTCAATCCCAGGTACCACAATAAAGAAAAAAAAACCTTACCATAAGCCTGCAGTAGTCAAGACAATGTGGTATTGGCCCAAGAATAGATATATACCTTACTAGAACAGAATGAGGAAACAGGAAACAGACTTGTATGTTATACTTAATTTCTCAATAAAGCTGTGACAACATGAATAGATCCTCAATACTGAAAACTGCTTGTCGTTAGGTCAATACAAAGTACATTAATAATGGGCTAAACATGCAGAGTAAAACTGGTGAAATAATGAATCTTAAGGTTTCCAGAGGATGCACAGCAGATGAAACTTTCAGCCATTGCTGGTGGGGTGAAATCAAAGTCAGAGCTTTAGAAAACTGAGGCTATTTTTTAAATCATATGAGACATATGTAAACAGTATAATCCCCAAATGCCTATAATATTCAGAATCATTGCAAATACCTCCTCTGAAAAACTTATTCAATAATATTTTTATCAAAATTATTCATAATGCAAGTTAAAGACAA
>NW_004525321.1:22526-31588 GCF_000260255.1 Octodon degus
ACAACATAAATGCTATAAAAGACTGGCTCACAAAAAATAGTGGCAGAAAACTGCCTAAACATATGGAAAGAAATCAACACAAATATAAGTGAAGAACATAGAATTTAAACAGCAATGACCTAAAGATAAACTCAACTTACCACATTATGCAGAAAGTTCCAGAAGACTGTAACAGCAATAGTATGTTAAAATATATTAGAAAAAGGCAACAAATTACATATCAAGCAAAATCTATTAAAATTGCAGCAGATTTTGCTACACAAAACTTAAAGGCCAGGAGGGTTTGGAGTGAAATATTTCTGACTGAATGGGGCAATATCTTCCAACCTCCACTTACATATCCTGTAAAACTTTCCTTTAAAATGAATAATGAGAAGTTATTTTTGTGACAAACAGCACTTCCAGAAATTCATAGCGACCAAATAAGCATTGCAAAAGTTGTCCATGACATCCTAAAAAGAAATGATGAAGCCAACACCGCCAATAAGTCAGCAAGAATTAATGTACTTGGTGGGATGAGCAATGAAGCCAAAGGGAGGAAACTGAAGCAGTCTCCAAAAGAAAATAATATAACAGAAATAAATTAGCATTTCTCAGTAATAACTTTCCATGTGAATGGTCTCAGTTTACCTTCAAAGACATCCTCCCAAGCATGCATCAGTAAGCCCAGGTTCAATTGCTGTCTCACTGCACCCCAGGAGCGGGGCCAGCATGGCACGCTGGGATCGAACCCTGGCTGTTGTGTTGCGCCTAACCAGGTGCACAGGATGCAACAAGAAAAAAAAAAGCACCAATATGTAGTATATAAAAGATTTCACTTTTAAGTTAAAAAAGATACTTTCAGATTAAAGATTGAAGGATGGGAACAATATTCCATGCAACAGGAGTTGATAAAAATCCAGGAGTTGGGACAGGCCAGAGAGCACAGAAGATTAAAGAATCTGGTTAGGGAGAGCATAGTGACTGGGGTTCAATCCTGGTGTGACATGGTGGCCCCACCGCTGGGTACCAAAGAGACAGCAATTGAGCCAGGGTGTACTGGTGAACACTTGGGAGGCTGAAAACAGTAGAATCATTACTAGTTCAATCTTTGTTGTGAGATTCTGTGGACCCTGTACTAAATACTTAAATTTTAAAAATAAATAAATAAAACTAAGAAAACAAAACAGGAGTTGCTATCCTAATTTCAGACAAAGTTGACAAGCTAACACTTGTTCAAAAAGACAAAGATGGTCACAGCATATTGGTTAAAGGAATAATTCAACAAGAAGAGTTAATAATTATAAGTATTTACACACTAAATACCAGTGGCCTCAACTTCATGAAACAAATACTAATATATATGAAGTCAGATAAACACCAATGAAATTGTTATAGGACACAATAATATCCCCAACGTCACATAAGGCAGATTAGCAAGATAATAAATAAATAAATAAATATCAGAGTTGAAACAAATCTTGGATAAAATGGACTTAATAGATACCTAGAGAGTTTTCAACCCAATAAGAATACACATTCTTCTCAGCAGTATATGAGACCGTTTTCAAAATAGAGCTATTCTAGCCAATAAAGCAAGCCTAAGTAAATGTAAACTAATCAAAGTCGTCTAATACATATTATCAGATCATAGTGTAGTGAAAATGGAAATCAATGGTAAAAGACACCACACACACTATGCAGACACATAGAAATCAAGCAATACCCTCTACAATAGTCAAGGTGTCGCATATGAAGTTATACAAGTAATTAGACAGTTTCTACAATCAAATACTAATGCCAGTATATCATACTCAAACCTGTGGGACAACACAAATGCAATCCTAAAAGAGAAGTCTACATCAGTGAATGCTCTAATCAGAAAAACAGAGCAAACTCTAAGCTAACGATGCATCTCAAAGTCCTAGAAAAACAAGAACAACACAAATTCAAATTAGAATAAAAAAATAAATTATAAAGATTAGACAAGAAACTAATAAAATTGTGACTAAAATACTGCAAAAATTTAATGAATAAGATTGCTACCTTAAAACAATTAACAAGCAGTGAAGTTCTCAGCCAATCTTACAAAACAAGGGGAGGCCTAAACACATGCCATTAGAAGTTAAAAGGCAAAATCAAAATGGATTCTGCCTACATCTAAGTGATTATTTGTAACCACTTTGAGAACGTGTACTCGTATAAAATGGAAACTTCAGAAGAAATGAATAATTTCCTAGGTATATATGAATTATCAAGACATAACCAAGAAAATACAGAAATGTTGAATAAGTCAATATAAAGAAGTATAATTCAAGAAATAATAAAAGCATGTAAAATTAAGAAAAGCCCAAGCTTGATTGAATCAATGCTGTATTTTACAAGAATGTTAGAGAATATCCAATGCCCATATTTCTCAAACTCTTTAATTAAATCAAAAGGGAAACAGTACTCCCATAGTCATACCTAGAATCAAGCATCATCCTGATTAAAAAACCAGAAAAGAACATTTCCTGTACAAATAGAACCAGAGGCCAATTTCTTCAATGAACGTAAGTGCAATAATCTTCAATAAAATACTGGTAAAGAAATTGTTCAACATGCAAATCAATATATGCAATACACCACATAAACAGAAGCAAGGACACAAAATAAGTGGTCCTTTCAAGTCAGGGATAGTCATGATCATGATGCCTCCTGTCTTGCTGTTGCCCAGTCTTGCCTTTGGTATTGTTTTTCTGAAAGAAATTTAGGAATATTTTCTCTTGATTTCTGTGATATGCTAATCGTATTTTCATAGAAATTGCACATATAAAGAGAAAAATTGAGGATGTCCAAATTCAAAGATCCAATTCCCCAAAAAGGTCATCTATGGTGAAAATATACTCAAATAAACAAGTAAAAAAATCACAAATAAATATATAAAAATGTTCAACATCATTGATAATTCAAGAGATATAAATTTAAATAAAACTAAGATTCCATCTCACACCAGAAAGAATAGCCGTCACGAAGAAATAAACATATCCAACGGTGGATTTTTTTTCCATGATTTTATTGAGGAAAAGTAATAGCAATGAGACAATTTCAAATCAAATTGGTAAGGCCGGGGAGATGACTCAGTGGATTAAGTGCTTCCCTGGCAAGCACAAGGGCCTGAGTTCAATCCCCGGTTAAACAAAAACAAAAATATATATAAATAAATTCAAATCAAATTCATAGGACAATTGCAATAACTAACACATTGCATACTCTCATCCTAGTGGCTATTTGCTGTACAAGATGCATACATGATATCCTATTTACAAATGCTATTAGAAAAAAATCCCTCTGTTCATTAAGAGAATGTAACTATATATCTATCCTAACCATTTTGAATACACAGATACAAAGTGGACATTCATCTGTGTCCCCTTTTTTCTTTAATTCCGTTGTTTGAATACTATAGGTGTGTTAGCACAGCAAAATATTGTAAAAGAGTCCAGTAGTCCATAATAGTATTGGATCTTCCGCTTGACTGGTAGTGTCAGAAGTTGTTGATCTGTGTCACCTACTGCTCAACATATCACCATGGCTTTACTTCTTATACTTCGTTTTTATACTTTTCTGCTGGATGGTTAAGACCAAGTTAAAACAAGACCTACGTAACAAGAGTTGTAGCTTTTGGATCTGATAAGGTCAGTGAAATTCCCTCAGGATTTATCCTGAGATCCTGTACCTCAGATTGTAGAACCTTTGTCAGTGTCAGCCATGTGGATGACTCACGGCCATTGCTTGGCCAATGTGCTCTCTGTGAAAGCCTGAGAGAATGTTTTCTCTCCATGTGACTCTCTATAGGCACACTCTACGTCATTGATCACTTTCCTTTTTGGCCTTATAATCTCCTTGATCAGAAAATTTTGGACACTACTGAGTTACGTGACATTACAGTACAAGTTTTCATATGTCCTGAGTCTTAATTGACCTTGGAATGCTAGGGCCAAAATGTTGGCTTTCCTTGCAGCCCTCCTTTTCCTCTAATTTTGGTCTGCAAACTAAGGTTGTTAACTCTCCAGAGAAGATTATTGTTATTACCATACAACCTAGGCTGTTAAGCTTAACTTCACTATCTGTATGAATATCAAATATCATAGGCATAACATGGTACAGGTATTTTTAATCAAGTATTGATATGATGAACTTTAAGTCCCTACAGAATATGATGAAAAGACATTTAAAAAATTAAAATATATTTTAAAATTAGGCATAAAGAATTATGCAATTCTTATGTTTACACATAAGTCCAGAAATCTAACCATATACAACCTTGAAGAAGGACAGTCCGGCAACATTCCTTTTTCTGTCTCCTGCCTTCATTCATCACCTCCTTCTTTTTGAACAGTCAGCTACCCAACAAACAGCATGGCAGGAAATGGCATGTCATGACAAGTAACCCATATTCAGAAGATCAGAATGACAGACACTCCAAGTATGAACCTCCTATTATAAATTGCCATCTTCAGTCTGGTTTCTTAGTTCACAGGTGTCTATATATATATAATTAGTCATGGAGAGAATCATTCCAATTAACTGCTAGATTCAAAAATCTTCTCAAGATTCTCAGGATCATTGCCTTACCTCAAATGCTGGATTGGCTGAGGAGAAAAATGAACACTTCTCGTTTGCTGGTAGAATTGTAGACTAGTATAAGCTCTGTGGAAATCATTGTGGAGATTCCTCAAGTAACTAGGATTATAAGTTCCATTCAAGGCAGCTATTACTATTCTGGGTATTTTTCCAGAAGAATTGAAAGCAACATACCACAGAGGTATATGTGTATTCATGTTTGAAGGAGCACAACTTGTTATAGCTAATTATTGGAAACAATCAAAATGCCCATCAACTGAGGAATGAATAAAGATGATGAGGGATTTTACACAATAGAGTATCACTCAGCTGTGAAAAAAAAAAGATAAGCTTGAGGCATTTATAGGTAAACAGATGCAACTAGAGGCTATGGTCATGAGTGAAATAAATCAGACACCCATGGGTAAATATATTCTAACCTAGTGTAAGAACACGGAAAAGTAAATAAAATTTCAAAGATATGTTAGGAACTGTAAAAGGAAAATAATCTGAGAAAACAATAAAAAATTGGTATGAAGTAAAGGAGAAAAGATAGACAATAAAGGAAATATCATATATGTATATTTATATATATATATACATATACAGGATAGCTAAGATGATTGTACAACTAATTTCTGAAGGTAGAAGTTACTGCTTAAAATTACTGTTTTGACCAAATACTCGTGCTTGTGTCTGGTAATCTAAGCAACTACACTGAAGACAAAAATGTGCAGTATAACAACTCCTGTTGAATATCTATATTTCATTTTGCTTTGAAATTGTGTACCATTTCTAATGCTTTATCTATTATTTTTATTCTCTTGAAAGATGCAAAATAAAAATATACCACAGTGATATATGTGCACCATGTTTATAGCAACACAATTTGTAATAGCTGAAACTTGGAAACAACGCAAATGCCCATCAAACAACTAATGGGTATAAACAATGTGGTATTTTTATAAAATGGAGTACTATCAATCTAAAAGGAAGGACAAACATAAGACTTTTATATATAAATGGATGCAACTAGAGACCATACTCCTAAGTGAAATAAATCATAATTGCCTATTTAAATATCATATTGTCTCCCTAGTGTAAGAAAGTTAAAGAGTACAATAAAAAATGTGAAAAGGAAAAAATACTGCTCAAAGGGAAAGAATAAATGGGATGGGAAAGTTAAAAAGGACAAAAGGGAACATTTTGGCCCTAGCCCTTCAAGGTCAGTGAAGGCTTAGGATATAAAAGACCCTGTACTGTAACATCCTTTAACTTAGTGGTTTCCCAAATTTTCTGATCAAGGAGATTATGGGAACACAAAGGAAAGTGATAGACAATGTAGAATGTGCCTAAGGAGAGTCACCTAGAGACAGAACATTCTCGTAGTCTTTCTCAGAGAGCAAATTGGTCAGTCAATGGCCATAACTCATCCATATTGCTGACCCTGACAAAAGATCTACCTTGTCAGATAAAAAAGATACATTTTTTTGTTAGATAGGTCTTCCTTTAAGTTGGTCTTAACCATCCAGCAGAAAGTATAAACATGAGGTATAAAATGTAAAGCCATTAATATGCTGAACTGTAAAAGGCTCAAGTCAACAACTAACATTGCCAGTCCTGTGGATAAACTACTACTATTGTGGTCTATTGCACTATATTGGATTATTTTGCTGAATTCATTCACCTACAATATTTGAATGACAATGGAATACTAATCTCTGGCCAAACGAAACTAAAAAGTGGGATATAAATTAGGGACCATTTTGTAGTGAAAAAATATGCAACTGTATATGTAAATTACTTAGTTTAGATATACAGCTACTTTCTCTTAGGTCAATGAGAAAATAGATTTGTACTATTAATGTTTAGGAAAGATATCATGTCTGCATCTTGAACTATGAATAACTATATGAAGACAACAATATGCAATGTATTAATTATTGTAACTTGCCAACAAACTTGCTTTGGGTCTGTCTCATGGCTATTTATTTCTCAATGAAATTAATTAGAAAAGACATGAGCTAAAAATAAATAAATGAAAATATATACATATGTACAACATAGCTAAGATATTTGTACTAGTAATTTATTTTATTTCATTGAAAAGATCTTTTTTGCTTACATTTAAAAAATCATTTTGCATGCCTATGTCTTATAATCTGACCAACTACTTTGAATACTACAATATGTAATATATTAACCATTGTTAATTTTCTATTATACTGCTTTGAAACTTGCTGTCCATATCCTTATTGTAAAAGTATAAATTTTTATTCTAAAATAAATTATTAAATTAAATGTAGTAAAAGAACTAGATAAAGAAAGTCCTGTTGAAGCATCCAGGACAAAAGCACCCTCTGAAAATATCTGATCTCCAGGCCAAAGGCTAGTCCTTTAGGATCCTCACACTCACGTGTCCAGAACTCTGCAGAGCCACAGGCTCCATGGAGGCCAAAGTTCATGTAGTATCTGAGAACTGTAAATGAGCAAATGCAGTAAAAAGAAGTTCACACATATTTGTCTAGTACCAGGTCAGTTAGGATATCAGAGAACAAGGTAAAGTAGCCCAAGGAAAGGAAATTTGACAAATAGAAGCAGATCCTAATGATTGCACATCAAATTTCCTGCTCTGCCTTCAGTGATAATATGAATTCTTTCATGAACATTTAGTAGTGGCCTCAGTTTTCTCTGCTGCACAATGGGATTGGAGGACCATCCACCCAAGAAGTAGGACAGGTAAAACACAGGCTGGAGGAAAAGTTGTTTTAAGAGCCCAGAACAAGGAAAAGACTATAGTAAATGTGGAAACTGACTAACAAGTGGGTTTGTGAGAAAGGACAAAAAAATTAAAACTATAGCTCAGAGTCTAGGTTCATAGTTAACTGTGGTATAATTATGGTTGACAGTGAGAGGACTTTTACTATGGAAGCAATCTTTATATACTTACACTTAGCATAGCATGTAAAAATACATATTTATATTTACCACTACTACGAATTTCACCATCCAATCAAACAGCTTGTCTTACCGCGATTTCTATGGTTTTAGATTTTAAAAGCTGATTTAAAATGGGCAGATGTACACATTACTTCTCACACATTTAGCTTTCTCTACTCTTGAAAATATCCTCCACCATTTTATTTTGCCTTTCTTTTTACCCCTTTAAATTTTTCTTTGATCTTTTCCTACTTGTTTTCTCTCTACTTTTCTCTCTCTCTCTCTGTCTCTCTCTCTCTCTCTCTCAAAAAAAAAAAAGGCAATGACTAACCTAGAAAGCCCTAAGAACCTGAGTTCAATCCCCAGTTCAGCAAAAAAAAAAAAAAGAAAGAAAATGCAATGATACGTACACTAATGAAGGAGACACATTATAAAGTGCGGTAATAACAAATTAGGAACACAGACTGATGTATCCGGCCATTAAGTGTACATGTAAAATTGAGAGTTGATCAGAGATTGCTAAGCTTTCAGTTTTATTGAAGATGCTAAAACAAATTCTTATCAGTGTAAGAACACAAAAATCTTCATAACTTTGAGACTTCTTATTCCTAAGTTTGAAACCCTACAGTCTCTAAGAGCATAATGAGCATTCAGAGTCCCTAGGAATCACATATAGTCAAATTTAAATGATCAAGAGAGAGTGCTTCAGATTTTAGGCTCTATTCCCCAGAGACTTGGAACTAATACAGTCTGTAAGTATTAATGAGTGAGGCTATGCTTAGCTTGAGCATGCAGAAGACCAGTGAAGAGGAGAGAAGCAAGTCTCTGCAGGAGGCAGCACACACGCATGGTAGTTCAGATAATTTATTTGCAAGACACAGTCTCAGCGCCCCCTCGGGCAGCACCCCACCACTCCGCCATATGTCCCCACCCCTCCCGCCGAGTAGGAATTTCTGCCGGCTTCAGGGAACCCCCAGACCCAGTCCTAGCCCAGGTCCAGTGAGTGTGTGGAGAGCTTCCTGCTACCCTGTGCCGGCGGAACCAGTCCCAGCCCAGGCGCAGCGTGGGATGGACCCTCTCCCAACACCTCGGGCCGACCCCCACCACTCCACCTTACCAGCCACACCCCTCCCGCCGAGTAGCAATTTCTGCCGAATTCCGGGAATTCCCAGACCCAATCCCAGCCCAGGTGAGCAGCGGGAAGGAGCTGAGCACAGAAGAAAGACCTAAGCTAGACGCACCTGGATAACTCCAGATTCTGTAGAGCTCCACCTGAACTTCAGTACTTGTGAAGGTTATAACTACAGCAAAGATCTACAACAAAGGGCAGAAGACAGTGCTACAAAAAATGACAAGAAGGAACAAAATGCAACCTCCAAACTCCAGCCCACCCATAACAAGTGCAGAAGACACTAACACAGAACAAATTGGAAATCACACAGCTGAAAGCAATAAATCAACAGCTTCTGAAATAAAATAGCTGCAGAAAGATATAGAAGACCTCAGATTGGAAATGAAAAAAGAAATCCCTGAATTAA
>NW_004525322.1:0-1156 GCF_000260255.1 Octodon degus
GTGGTCTACAGGAGGTTCTTTTTACCAAAAAAGCAGTTTCCTAGCAGCTTGAGTAGCTTACAGATGGCTTCCCAGATTATTTCAGGTTATGCCTTTAACAATGCCATCTGCAATCCAATTCACGGTGCCCTGGTTGTTGTGATTTTCATGCAAAGGTGAAGTAGCTTCATCAGAAAATGAACTTACATTTCTCCTTTCAGCACCTGATCATCCTTCTTAGTTTTCCTGAGCTCCACATTAACTTCTATTCACCACCACTTCATTTCTGTACTGTCTTTTTTTTTTTTTCTTGTTCTTGAATCTGTTCAGTGGAGCAGCTGGTGAATTAGCATCAACATTCTTGTTGTTGGATATGGTTATGAGACAAAGAGAAAGCTGTGAAATACAGCAAGTGGTACTGTGGGGCTCACCAGCTGTAGTCGGTGTGCTCTCCAAATATCCACCATGGCAGGGCCCAGGAACGATGTCTGAACATTTTTTTAGGTATTTGTCAGCTATTTGTATTTCTTCATGTGAGAAATGTGTATTCATTTCAAATGCCCTTTTTGGATTAGGTCTTTTCATGAAAGTAGTCTGTTTTTCAACATGTACATGTTCTAGATAGAAGTTTTTTGTCCAGAGGGCAGTAAACTAAATTATTCTTCCCATTCTGTGGGTTTTCTTTGCTCTGGTGATTTCTTTTGATACACAAGAGTTTAATATGATGAGATCCCAGTTATTGACTTCTTGAAGTATTTCCTGTGCAGTTTGGTTTTCATTCATGAACTCTCTGCCTATTCCTCTATCTTCAAGATTTCTATGTATTCTCCCTACCAGTAGATTTAGTGTTTATGTTTTTAGATCCCTGAACCAATTTGACTTAAGTTTAGTGTATGATGGTAGAAATAGTTTTAGTTTTACAGTTCAGAATGTGGAAAGCAAGTTTTTCCAGCATAATTTATAAAAGAAGCTATTGCTCAAATGGGCATATTTTGTGCTTTTGTCAAATATAAGATGACTGAATGTATATGTAGCTGTGTCTTCATATTCCAACCTGTTCCATTGATCCATAGGCCTACTTGTTGCCAGTATCATGCTGATTTTTATCACATTAGCTTTGTAGCATAGATTTAAATTAGGGACTGTGATGCCTCCTGTCTTGCCTTTGATGCTCAGA
>NW_004525322.1:11456-24937 GCF_000260255.1 Octodon degus
GTTGTCGTTTACTCCTTTTTCTCCTATGTTTAATTGCTTGCCCTATTCAGTTGGTTGCTTCTGATCTCATTCGTGGAGTCCTGATCATTTTGGTCCCTCTCTAGAACATCTTTCAGTAGCCTGTGTAGTGTTGGCCTTATCATCATGAAATTCTTTATGTGTTTTTTTTTTTCATGAATCTATTTCACTTCTTCATCAAACTGAAAGAGAGTTTTTGCAGGATATAGTAGTCTGGGCTTAAATTTGTTTTCATAGAGTACTTGAAGTACTCTGCTCCATGCTCCTCTTGCCTTCATTGATTGTGAAAAGAGGTTGGCTGTAATTCTGATGGGTTTTGCTTTGAATGTGATCTCCTTTTCTCTAGTGGCTTTCGGTATATTATTCTTGTGCTGAACTTCTGGGATCTTGACTATTATATGTCTCCGTGTCTTTTTACTTGGGATGAAGTTACTTGGCATTGTGTATGCTTCAGTTACTGAATATCAGATTGTTTCCTCATATTTGGGAAGTTTTCTGTTATTACTTCTGCCCATATTTTTTAAATGTCATTTGTATTGACTCCTTCTTTCTCATTGATGCCTATTAGTCTCACATTGTTCATGTTTGCATCATCTTGCAAGTGATGGATTATTTTTTCCTGCATCCTCGTAGTTTTAAGAGATCCTTTCTTATCTTTTCACTAGCTGCACAAGTGTCTTCAAGATCTGAAACTCTGTCTTCCCATTCACTTAAACAGTTTTGCAAGCTTGTGGTTGAGATTTTAATTTCCTCCATATCTCTTTGACTCTGCTTCATGCAATCTATTTCTTTCCTGTATTGCTCATTCATGGAATCTGTCATTTTTCTAATCTCCTCTATTTTTTATTTTTTCCCTTTTTTTATCAATGTCTTCTTTAGAAGCAGTTATAAATTCTTTTACTGCAGTGTTTTTTTTTTGTTTTTTTTTTTTTCTCAGATTGGCTTTCCTCCCTATGATTCCATAGTTGATTCTTTACTTCAGATGCTATGAGTTCTGAGAATCCTTTTTTTAAATTTCAGAAAGTAATTCCACTCTGAGTTCCTCTATAACTTTCTGCTGTTGATCATTTATTATCATCGCTATTAATTCGTACATTTCAGCTGAGCTAGTAGAAAAGAATTCCGCTCTGAGTTCTTCTAAGGCTTTCTGCTGCTGCTTATTTACTATCAAAGCTATTAATTCATACATTTGAGCTGAGCTAGTGTCCTCTGCACTTGTTCTGGGTAGGCATTGGGTTTCCTCCATCTGTTTCTGCATTTAATTCTTTACTGCAGATGTTATTAATTCAGGGATTTCTTTTTTCATTTCCAATCTGAGTTCCTGTATACCTTTCTGCAGCTGTTTCTTTATTTCAGAAGCCGTTGATTCATTGCTTTCAGCTGTGTGATTCCCAATTTGTTCTGTGTTAGTGTCCTCTGCACTTTTTATGTGTGTGCTTGGGTTCTGAGATTGCATTTTGCTCCTTCTTGTGGTCATTTTGTGTAGCACTGTCTTCTGTCCTTTGTTGTAGATCTTTGTTGTAGTTATAGCCTTCGCACCTACTGATGTTCAGATGTAGCTCTACAGGTTTTGGATTTATCCAGCTGTACCTGGCTTGCATCTGGCAGCTGTGGTCAGTTCCTTCCTGTTGCTGCTCTTGGGGTTTAACGTGTTGTGCTCCTCTGGCAAGATGTTCTGCTTCTGGACTAGCTGGGTGGTTCTGTCTCGTACACTTCCTGCAGCGATTGCAGCTGAAGGGTTTCACCCCAGGCCTATATGCCCGGCCTGAGCTGAGTCTGGAGGGAAAAGGTGGAGTAGGGGTAGAGGCAGCTCTCCCACACACTCACTGGGCCTGGAATAGGACTGGATCTGTGGGTTCTGAGAACGCGACAGAAATTCCTACTCTGTAGGCAGGGTTTCGGGGGGGTGCGGGTACTACAGAGTGACGGGGGCATCCCAAGAGGGTTAAAGATGGTGTGAATCACACTACGCCTGGGCTGGGGCCAGTAGGTCCTGCCAGCACCGGGTAGCCGGAAGCTCTCCCACACACTCACCGGGCCTGGGCTAGGACTTGTTCTGAGGTTTCCCAGAACAGGGAAGAAATTCCTATTAGGCGGGCGGGGCAGGGGATGTGCTGCGGAGTGGTGTGGGGCTGCCCAAGTAGGTGGAAGATGTTCTCACCCACGCTGCACCTGGACGGGGACCAGTGGGTCCTGCTGGCGCAGCGTAGCTGGAAGCTCTCCCACACACTCACCGGGCCTGGCCTAGGACTGGGTCTGGAAGTTCCTGGAATGCAGCAGAAATTCTTACTCTGAGGGCGGGGTGGGGGTGGTGCTGTGGAGTGATGGGATGCATCCCAATGGGGTGGAGGAATGTCTCACCCATGCTGCTCCTGGGCTGGGACCAGTGGGTCCTGCTGGCGCAGGGTAGCTGGAAACTCTGCCACACACTCACTAAGCCTGGGCTAGGACTAGCTAATCTTTGTTCTTTAATCAATTGTGTCCATATTCTTTGTCAAAATATTAGGTTAACATTTTCTTAGCACAGTAATTAACTGATTGAATTCATGCAAGGAAGAATGCAAAAACAAATAAAGAACAAAACTTAAATTCTAAATTTGTATTCTGGGCATAAAATATTTATTATAAATATTGATCATGCATTGTACTGTTCTGATTTGTAAGTAAACTGAATTAACACTGAGGTGATCGATATTTTTGAAGTTAAATTTTCACAAAATTGTATATGTTTAATAATTCCTTTTGTTTTTTTCTTTTCAAATATCTTGCTCAATTTTAACAATTTTTTTAAGAAAAACAAAAGATGGCTCTATTGATCTATTTTTTGAAACTTATTCAGTTAAAATCATTTACTCACTGGGGAACACAAAATAGTATTTGTTGAAAAAGAGCAAAAATGTTGATTGTGATTATCTAAATTTTTATGGGTCACTCAGCATAGGAACCAGATCAAAAATCAAATTGAAATTTGAGTAAAGCCTTTTATTTACTGAACTCATGTTTGTCAACCATTTCCCACATAGGAGAAGACTGAGTGACAATCAAACATAGGTAGCAGAGGGGTATTTATAACAGAAATCACATCCAGTTTGGTAAGTGAATTTGTTATCTAGCACAGAACAGAAGACTACATTCATTTGACACAGTTATAAACTGTTTATAGCCGAAAGGTCTTTTACAGTTTAACGATAAGCACATATTTTTATAAGATACATCTTCAGCTGACTATGTTTATAGGAGATGGTTAGGGAGACAGTTTGCTTCAGCTCACTGCCTTGACAAGAAACAGTTATTTACTACTAAACAGTCTTTAGCAGGTAATGAGAACTCGTTTCTTAGAGTAGATAGCAGGAACACAAGGGTTTTTTCTAATAATTTCCCATAGTTAAGCACAAAATTCAGTTAACCCTTTACAAAATATGCTCAATAAAATTATGGAGCTCTATCTTTAATTGTGTGCTGCACTATTACTATATAAATTTATACTGGATTCCTATATTTACCAAGTTAAAGAGCTGATTTTATTATATTACACAAGACAGTCATTACTCTTCTCTTACTAGCCCGCTCTATGATGGTGGCTATATGGTCACATGAATCATGGAGAACTGGGAACTTGCTTATTGTGCGTTCTCTCCAGATGTCAAATTTATGGACATTGAAGCTTCCCAAGGACTCAAAACAGAATTATCATATAAATCAAAGGTAGATTTTAAGTGACACTATGAGTAGAATGTATTTAGAATTAATAACCCCCTAGTAAAGCAACAGAGGAAAAAGCAAATGAAAACTCATCCTGTTCAAACCTAGGCCTTCTCTCTAATAAAGAAGAAAACTCACAATATACGAATGTGAGTAACTTTCAAAAAGTTAACATTTGCCGATCACATATTCGATATTGACCGAAACAAAAGAGGATATTTGAAAATAAGGTGGAGATGGGTTCTCAATGAGCTCCTTAGGGCTAGAATTAATATAATTGCCAAATTCAACACTTTCAAAATTTAGATCTATTCCCTCTTTATTCTCTTTTCTGGCTTAATAAACTTTTGATAGAAAAATAAGCAACACTTTGTGACCAGCAATAGAGCACTTGCTAC
Organism: Octodon degus; assembly: GCF_000260255.1. NCBI lineage: Eukaryota > Metazoa > Chordata > Mammalia > Rodentia > Octodontidae > Octodon > Octodon degus. The sequence continues at coordinate 15,575 of NW_004525322.1, forward strand.
ACAGGCCAGCAGGAACCCAATCACATCCAAAGAGTGGTACTGGAACCATGAGAGGTCATGGGCTGCAACACGCAGGTGCTTGGCTCCTTTGTGGCGCATGACAAATTCAATCCAGAAGACTGCTCGGTCCAGGGGCTTCACAGGCTGGTCATGGTGAATTTTTGATAACCTCATGGCATTCTCTTTATAGCTAGAGGATAAAACATAAAAAGAAACTATTGTTTAAATTAAATGTAAGTATGAGACATGTATTTTAGGAGTCAACAGTCAAATATAAATTCTAAAAAACATTTCTTTCAGTAGTTTTGTTCACTGTCTAGAACTCTCAGGAGTGAGAAAAAGAATGTGCAGAAGAAGTATGTTCTTAAGGCAATGTGGATAGAAAGATTTGTGTAAATAGCATTTGGCCAGGATATAATGTTTGCATCTTGTACTATGAATAACCACTACAAAGACAACAATATGCAGTGTATTAATTATTGAAACTGTCCTACTTATTGGTTCTGAAACTGTCTCATTGCTATTTGTTTCCCAATAAAATTATTAGAAAAGCAATGTGGATAAATGAACACAATGGAAATGAAGGATATTCAATAGTGTGTATATGGCTCAACAGTCCTGTCAAATAAACTGATATCTTCCGAACTCCAGTATCCAGATCTGTTCTCAGAACACAATAGTGAAAGTTTCAGAATGAAGACATAATCTCATTTAAAACATCCACATCATGGGCAAGAAAATCTGACTAATTTGCTGTACAGAAACAGCAAAGTGATAGTAAATATTAATGAGTCATTTTAAAGTTCTGATAACTTTGTACTCTGATAATTGCTCCTTTGTACACATATTTATGTTTACAATTTAAAAACTATATTGTTTAGTCAGATCAGCAGTGAATGAAAATGCCAGGGTAATTTACAGAATGGAATATCCAAGTACATGCACTTTAAGTTGCTAAAAATCCTCATAAATTTCTTTCTACAATTACGGTTCCTAACAATTAGAAATTACTGTTACAATAGTGGTAGAGTTTAGATCTCTATTTCTCAAACAATGTTCAAGAGAAGTCTACGTGATTAGGAATAAGATGTTTTCACTTCAGGCTTCCTGATAACTTTGCTAAAATTATTAGAACTCACTTCTGTTTATGACATGGATAAAGATGCCTACTGGATTTATTTTTTTTCTTTTTTTTCTTTTTTTATTTTTTATTTATTTTTTTTTTACCAGGGATTGAACTCAGGTCCTTGTGCTTGCCAGGGAAGTGCTTCCTCCTCTGAGCCATCTCCCAGGCCCTGCCTACTGGATTCATTAAGATAAGAGAAGGTAAGTTGTTTGCAAAGAGATGTACTGCTTTTGGGCATACATCATGAGGAATGCGAGAAAGAAACATGGTCAGAATTTTCAAGAGTATATGGAGCAATAGAGCTAACACTGGGAATTATTTCATTGAACTCTTGTTTGGGCAGAGAAAAAAAAATAATTGTCCTCTCTCTTGACCATACTGAAATATAAGTAAAGCCCAATAGCAATATTACTTCATTATCCTTATTCATGTCACACAAGCTAATTAGGCAGTAAATGCCTATTTCCATAAAACTGGATTGTTGTTCAAGGTTTTCTCAGTATACATATACTCTATTTAAAATCATTTCTTTTTTAAAATTGAAGTGTACATATATTTGACAAATAAATATGTGCATCTAAATTCAACTAAAAATAAACTGCATATATAGATAGATAGATAGATAGATAGATAGATAGATAGATATAGATATATATATTCATATATACCATACATAAAAGCTTTGTGTTCACAAATAATTTCAGAGGTAGTATAATTTCTAGGGCCAAGAGAAAGCTATTTTAAATAATCTTTACATTTATTTAGAAATTTTATGATTGTTTTCCTCCATAAATTGTTTTAAACCAATAATAAAATATTTAAAAATATTTATGCATAAGAGCTAAAGGAATCATGGAATTTATCCAGTTGTATATTTAGTCAAAGAAACTAGGCAACTAATATAATCAACTCAACAATAAGATTAAGTTTTGGAACACAAAATAGCATACTAAGAATTGGTGAAACTGCAATTCTCTAGTCCCCTACAGAATAATTTCTATAATATTCCATAACATATGACAATTATTCAGTAATAGCTATCATTTTAAAATGGTACATAATAACACTACCTAACTACTATAATACTAGTATTATTAATTATTATACTACCTATAACAAAGTACTTACAGTCATTTTAGAATGATAAACATTGTGCAAACTGTGACATTCATATAGTATTTACAGATTGTTTTATCGAATTAAAAATTTTATGTACAAATGAAACAAATTGTTCAGAAAATAGTATAAAACTACATATGATCAAAATAGCATTGGATGAATATTTTTAGTTTGCTTTGATTTTTTATTGCTAGTTTCCCACATCTTAAAGCCAAGTCAGCAGTTGAGGTTAGACATATGATTCTATAGTGGTCATATTGCACTACTCTTATAGTATTTGCAAGTAACCCAATTACAAAGGTGTGAAACACTCCTAACTTTCTTGGTCTGTGGAAAGTGTAGCCAATAGAAGCTCAGCCTCCACAGCAGTAATACTCACGAAGGATCGTTGATGACTGCTCTCAAGGCACCCAGCAGGTCGGCACTTGTCATAGTGTTCATGTTCACCTCCACAGCTGCTCCTTTGGCCTTCATGTGAGCGATGTTGTCAGGTTGATCGGCAAACATGGGAACTCCCACCATGGGGACCCCATGATAAATTGCTTCATAGATCCCATTAGTTCCACCATGAGTGATGAAAGCTTTGGTTTTGGGGTGCCCTGGTTTGAGAATAGGTTGTAGCTTAGAAATGGGTGTGGATAATCACATAACACATTAGAAGAACTTTAGAGACAGAAAATAGGCAAGGAATTCCACAACTCAAGAAGGCAGTATTTTCTACAGATGTTCAACACACTTTTGCTCAAAAAAAGTGGATCCCAGCATGAGCAGAACTTAACCCCTGTCTCTCTTTAAAGGTAGTCTTACTAAAAGAGGTGAGTACCAAAGAATTGGAATTCCCGGGCTTATTGAGCTTTTTAACTGAAGATGCTCTTGTGTGAACCAAAGAAGCATACATCAATAAAATGAAGATATTTATTTAACTTTATCTCTTTCAAAACTGGATATCACAGGTGAAATGTTCAAGTAGTGAAATGTTTTTAATGCATTTGCTCTGAGAAAGTTACTGAACTTATTTGTTGTGCAACTGCACAGCTTTTGTCCTCTTGAGGTCTTACCAAGAAGGTCATTCTGGGGTATCCAGTCAAACAGCCGAGTGTTGGCTCCTAACGTGGTTGGCTCCTTTCCTTTGTATCTCCATAAAACCTGTGAGGACAAGACTATCACTTTGCAAGTAAAAACAGATAATGTGCATGTTAATGCTGTAAAATTACTTACAAATCACATGGCAATCAACCTTCCGGTGATATTTCCAGGGAATTTTACTTGTTTGAAAAGGCCATATGAATATTATATTCTGGACAGTACTATTTTCATACTCATTACTTAGTGAGTATATAGCTATTATTTTGATATTAATCATTTAAATACTGTTAGGTATAAGTGAAAAATAGAAAGCAAAGAAGAGGCGCTAACCATCATATGGAGATTTAAAACAAGACAATGTATATGTATGATATTCAATTGATTTGTCAAATATTGCTTAGTCATTTTTGCTCTCAAATATAATGTTTGACCAAAAATCTTTAACTTTAATTTCTGTGATGCTTTTATGCTTGTTTTTCTTCCCATCATCTATGCCTCCCTCTTTCTTTCCTTATTCCTTATTTCTATCTTCCTGTATCCCTGCATCCCTCCTTTCTTCTCTCCATTATCTCGGTTTCCTTCTTATCATTCCTTTCTTGCTTGCTTTTTCCTCTCTCCTTCTGCATCCCTCCTTCCTTATTCTTAGCAGGCAGCAATTAGGTACTTTTATTATCTTTCATACTGATATGGTATTTACTAAAATTCTCATGAATATTTGTACAGATGTTTTTTTCTTGGGAAGGAAAACAATTTTTCAATTCAGTGCTAAAGGGCAGAAAACTTTAAAATACCAAAATGAAAAGAATCTTCTAAATTTTAACACATTTAGAATACTTAATTTTAAACAATGTATGGAATTTAGCAAATATATGAAGAAAATGAGGCATAGAATATAAACATAGGTTAGCTAAATAGCATACAGAAAAGGAATATTATTTGACAATTATATCAGAATTTCAACTTTTTTATCATCACAATATTCAATTTTGGAAAAATAGGTATGTTTAAATTTCTACTTTAATATCAATTTTGACTTCAGTAGAACATAAAACAGAAAAATTTAGAATTGTTTTTGAACATTTCTCCTCTCTTAATGTATAATTTTTTTCCTATCCTGCACCACAGTACCATCTTTTAGGAATCTGCATTTGTTAGTGCCAGTAAAAATATTTATAATGGCCTAATATTTTGCAACTTTATTCCATTACTCACAAGCAATCACAAAAATATGTTTCTGCAGTGATGCCGATGTTACAGTGATGTGGCAGACAATGACATGTGACTGCACTATCCATTTTAATGCTCTACACAATCCTATTTAAGCTTCTATGAGCTGTACACAGAGAGTAGTCAGTATAACTTCTCCAAGGGAAGAGTACAAATTGTGCTGGTCTCTCTCCAATGAGTGCAAAAGTGCTGAACAGGACAAGAAGGCATACTGACCTTCTGTGGAATCTGGGAGAGGGCTGAAGCTATGAGATTGGCTTTTTCCTCTGTAAGGTTTTTCACCATTGAACCCAGAGAAAACACCACAATACCATCTTCACCCGAACTCTGGACAAATTCTTCCATTTCCTGCAAACATGAATTATTTCCATTAAAATAATGCAGCATGTAGCAAGATAAATAAAAACAAAATATGCCAGAAATTGTTGGATGCTATTGTAGCTTGTGTCTAGATGTTCCCCAAAGCCCCAGGCACTTAGAGGTTGGAATTTTCAGAACTGTCTTGATCTATGATGTGTGATGCTGGCATTAAGTGTGTGACACTGGGAATAAGGTTGCCCCACTGTGGATTTGGCAGGAACTGCCCACAGGTAGACTGGATGGAATAGAAAGGGACACTAAAAAAGACTAGCTAATTCTTTATAAATTCTAGAGAGCAGACCTTTCTCTGAGTACTTATTATTACTCAGCTACAAAGAATGATAAGCTCAAAACATTTATATTTAAGTGGATACCACTTGAAGATATACTTATAAGTGAAATAAACCAGGCACACAGGTGTAAATATCGTATAGTTTCCCTAGTATAAGAACACAAAAGAAGAAATACAGATAGAAAAGTATAACACAATTAAAAGGAAAGCAAAAACTTGAGAACTAGACAATGAAGAGAGAGCAAGGAGAAGAGCTAGGAAACATGACAGAGGCAAGCCATACAATTATATGCACAAGATAGGTAAGGCAATGATCCTGAGAATCTTCAGAAGATTTTTGAATCTAGCAGTTAATTAAAAGATTCTCACCCTGACTAACTATATATGCTGATGCCTGTGAACTAAGCAACTGCACTGACGATGGCAATTTGTAATAGTAGGTTCATGCTTGCAGTGCCAATCATTCTAGTCTTCTGAATACGTGCTGCTTGTAATGATACACCAGTTGCTGCCATGCTCTCTCTTGGGTAGATCTCTTTGGTTAAAAAGGAAGGGGGTAGTTAATGAAGGCAGAAGACAAGAAAAGAAGTGTTGTGGGACTGTGCTGCTACAATGTGGTATATGGTTAGATTTCTGGACTTATGTGTAAACAAATATAATTCTTCATTCCTATTTTTAAATATACTTTAATTTTTATTTTTTTCATCATATTCTGTAGGGATTTAAAGTATAACATATCAATAGTTAATAAAAAATACCTGTTCCATGTTATGCCTAAGATATTTGATATTCAGACAAATAGTGAGGTTAAGCTCAACAGCCTGGATAGTATGGTAAAAACAATAAGCTTCTCTTCTGGAGGGTGAACAACTTAAGTTTGCAAACCAAAAATTAGAGAAAATGGAAGACCGCAATGAAAGCCAACATTTTGGCCCTAGCCTTCCAAGGCCAATTAAGACTCAGGACATATGAGAACTTATACTGTAATATCATGTAACACAGTTTTGTCATAAATTTTCTGATCAAGGAGATTATGGGGCCAAAGAGGAAAATGATCCATGATGTAGAGTGTGCCTAAGGAAAGGCACATGGAGAGAAAACATTCTCTCAGGCTTTCACAGAGAGCAAATTGGTCAAGCAATGGCTGTGACTCATTCACATGGCTGACACTGACAAAGGATCTACAATCTGAGTACAGAGTCTCAGGATAAATCCTTGAGGGGACTTGACTGAGCTTGTCATATTCAAAAGCTATAATGCTTGTTCCATAAGTCTTGGTTTATTTTGGTCTTAAACATCCAGCAGAAAAGCATAAAAATGTAGTATAAGAAGGAAAACCATGTTGTTATGTTGAGCTGAGAGGACTCCGATCAAAAAATTCTGACATTGCCAGTCAAGCAGAAGACCCAATACTATTATGGAATACTGGACTACTTTGGAATATTTTGCTGAGCTCACACACCTATAATATTTAAATGATAGAACTAATCAAAAAAGGGGATACAGATGAATGATTATTTTGTGTCTGTGTATTCTAAATGGTTAGGGTAGATATATAGCTACATTCTCTTAATTCATGGAATAGAGAGATTTGTTCTAATAGTGTTTGTAAATAGGATATCAAGTGTGCATCTTGTGCAATAAATAACCACTAGGAAGACAGTATGGAAAATGTTGATTATTGGAACTGTCCTACCAATTTGATTTGAAAATGTCTCATTGCTATCTATTTCTCAATAAAATTATAGAAAAATAAATAAATAAATAAATCATTAAAGCAAAAAAAAAAAAAGAAAAAACTAGCTGCTGCTGTTTCACTCTTTCTAAAGCTGCTCTTGTTTGCTTGTCCCAGTGTTCTGTATTCCCTACCTACTCTCTCTCCTTTTTTATGCTGTTTCACACAGCCACCCTACCATAGAGCCAACCCATTATGGATTGAAATCTCTACAAACTAAATGAACTAAAAGTTATGCTAAGTAAACCTCTCTTAAATTTCAGTATTGAGTATTTTGTCTCAGAAAAAAACAAAATAACTATGACAGAAAAATTTTGCCATCTGATATGTGGAACCATCCAGTTCAAGAGAAACCACATTTAATAAATGTATCTAGAATATGCCACAATAAATTACAAGTTCAAGTATAGAACTAAATCAGTGAATAATTGAACAGGCATTAAAGTCAGCCATGTTTAAAGCCAATTGAATTTTTATATGCAGGACTCGATTTTCCTAACAGACTAAGTTGTTTGCAAACTTATAAATATATTCAAGAAAGAAAATAAAGGAAACTTCCTAGATGTAAGATTTACACCTTATTAGGATAGACTGGAAAATGGTGGGATATGGGCATCCTACATAGAAAGGTCACCCCAGAATATTACAGCTATAGTTTTAAAACAGACATAATGTTTGATATTCAGAAATAGGTTAAACACAACTGTGAATGTCATAGGGTAATAATAATCTTCTCTTCTGGAGGGTTAACAACCTAACTTTACAGGGCAAAAATCAGAGAAAAAGAAGGCCTGCAAGGACAGCCAAAATTTTGGCCCTAGCCTTTCAAGGTCAGTGAGGAGTCAGGACATAGTAGAACCTATAATGTAATATTATGTAACTCAGTTATGTCCCAAATTTTCTGATCAAGGAGATTATGGGATCACAGAGGAATGTGATTAATGGTGTAGAGTGTGCCTAAGGAGAGTCACATGGAGAGAAATCATTCTCTCAAGCTTTACAGAGAGAAAACTGGTCAAGCAATGGCCGTGACTCATCCACATGGCTGACACTCACAAAGGATCTACAAATTGCGGTATAGGGATTCAGGTTAAATCCTGAGGAGATTTGACTGACTTTATTAGATAGAAAAGTTACATTTTTTGCCATATATGTATTGCTTTATCTTGGTTTTAACCATCCAGCAGATAAGTATGAAAATGAAGTATAAAGAAGAAAGCCACATTAATATGTTGAGGTATAAAATGCTCAAGCCAACAACTTTGGACATTGCCAGTCTTATAGAAAACTCACTACTATTACAAACTACTGGACTTTATTTGGAGATTCTGCTGAATAAAAGCACCTACAATATTTAAATGACAGTGGAATGCCCAGTTCTGTCAAAAATAACCAAAAATGGAGATAAAAATGAATGACCGTTTTGTATCTGTATACTGAAAATAGTTAGGATAGATATAATATACAGCTCCATTCTCTTAATTCAATGAATAGAGAGGTTTGTTACAGTGTTTGAGACAGAATATCATGTCTGCACCTTGTACAATGAATAACCATGAAGACAACAATACGTAATATATTAATCATTGAAAAAGTGCCAGTAATTGGTTGTGAAACTGTCTCATTGATATTTTTTCTCAATAAAATTATAGAAAAAGAAAAGAAATATCCTACAATATTAATTTATCTATCCTTAAAAATATTTTTTAAAAAAAATAAAAAGACATAATCTTAAAAATCTGTCACAGATATTATAGATTCATACTTTCTTTCATTCATCAAATAGCATCTTCATTTTAGAAGCACATCACATTTCAATTAACTGTTGTCACCATCAGTAACCATTTCCCTTCAGGACAGAAAGTGTTATGAGGAGGTAGAAGACAATAGGACTGCAACATTAGAGCACTGGAAACCTTGAGCTCTTGTTAGTTATAAGTATACATAAGTGTACTGAACCAAGACACTCTGGTGATGACCCAACTGTGTCTCCTTATTGGAGGGTCATTTTGACTTTTGTTCAATGTTTCCTTTGAAAATTTGATAGGCTACATGTGGATCTCCTCTGTCCAGCCCTACAGAGCAAGCACAGATGAACATTGGCTTAACTGACTTGCAGAGATAGCTTCTTTAACTCCAACTTAGGCTCAAATAATTCCTACATGTTATATAATTTTGAACTTTTACTGTTTTTTAAATAATTTTATTGAGAAAGAAGTAACAATGAGATAGTTTCAAAACAGATTAGTAGGACAGTTACAATAATTAACACATTGCATAATATTGTCTTTGTAGTACTCATTCATAGTACAAGATGCAGACAAGATATCTTGTCTATACACTATTAGTTCAAAACTTTCTTCTCATTTGACTAAAAGAAAGTAGCTATATATCTATGCCAAATATTTTGTATATATA
>NW_004525322.1:25037-26606 GCF_000260255.1 Octodon degus
TATCCAAAGGATTCAAGGATAATTCTACTTACTAAATCAATAAGTTATAAAAGAATTCATATATAGAATGAAGAAAAGATATTGCATCATCATGCCTACAGATGCAGCAAGTCTTTGACAAAATTCATCAACACATTCTAGCAGGATTTAGGAACACCTTGCTCCCCACAGCTAGACACGTATCTTTATTCTTGCCATGCATTTCAGTGGAAGTGATAGATTGGAAGGAATTTATTAGAATTCCAGGATTACAAATATGGATTTTTCTGGACTGTAAAAAGGTCTAAATGAGCTTTAGATAGATGGCAGGCAGTCAGGCAGACAATGATGGAAAGTAGGAAATAGGTTCTTAGAGAGATTTATTACAGAAAGAACATATAGATTCTTTGAAAAATAAATTTCCTGAGTCATCCTTTAGATGTTAGCAAATTTGGCATTGCGAACTGTGGGATTGGGATGCTTCACCAAGGAATCTATGTGGAAGCCCCATTCAGAGATGCATCCCTGATTGTTCTGGGTTTGCAACTACTGTGATCATCCTGGGATTAATGCATTTTCAAATTTGTGGTCAGTAAAATTACTAGGAGAACACAGCATCTTCAGTGGAAGGAGATTGCTATTTTTAGCCTAGTTAAAAGCAGAAGAAAGTTTATGAATACTAGTAATTGGTATGTCACCAACTATACACCCAAATGTTATTTATTGATGAAAATACATACACAGAGAAATACGGGAACACACACATACCTCGCAATTCCTATTTTAGGAATGTTTCTTGACATATCTTATTGTGTCTTTTTTTAGTTAAGATTTTGGTACATTTCAGGTATGCATAATGTTCATATGAACCATAGGAAATTTGTTCCTGTACATGAAGTAATTTGATTGATTTTGTCTACTTCCCTAGCTGCTCTTCAATCTCTCAGTTTTCTTCATTCTGTGTATTGTATCCCAGATACAAGCCATTGCTCTCATTGAGATTGTTCTGTCTATATTGGGAGATAACCTGAGCTTAGAATGGACCCTACAAATTCTCTTCCACAAGAATGAGTTGATTTGCGATAGGAAGATGAACTAATACTTTGTCATGGGGTATTATGTAGTTACCTAGGCAAGACTCATTTCTCATGCTATATATTTTTAACTATCGATTCATTAAATCTAAATCACCCGTACTCAATAGAGTTGCTTCCAGAATTTGCCTACCAGCAAAATATAACCAACACCCTGAAGTGAAAGTTTAAATTTATATATGCCTTTCCTACCCTGAAAAGAAATCAAAAAATCTCCCATGAATAGATGTTAACCTTAAACTTTCTAGAAAGATTATACTCATGGACTTGAATACAAAATAAAAGCATATTTGTCTCCTCAATCCCTATTAATAATTAATGTAAAATTCTTACCATATTGTACTCAATACTTTCTTTTGCTTCTCAGTACTGCTATGTTCAATACTTTTGAAACTTTTTATTAATGGAATCCATTGAAATATTGTATATACCTTTCTTCAATACAAAGAATTCTGGCAGCATAATAAATCATCCATACAAAAATGGATTATCTTAA
>NW_004525322.1:26706-27635 GCF_000260255.1 Octodon degus
TAATAATATCATTAAGCTTCTCTTCTAAGTTTTTACTGTTATTGCACTGCACAGCATATGTCCTAATTGAGTCCATAATAAATTAGACTATGATATGGAAAAAATTATATTCACTAGATTAAAAGATTCCAGTTACTTGATCATAAGATTCAAAATTCTATGTGGGGAGAATCTTGGTAGTGCGATGGGACAGCGTGAAAGAGTTGAGGCTTGAACCTAGTGAAAGAAAGTTTCTGCAGGGTACAAAAGACAAATTCTGTAAGGAGTTAGAGGTTATAAAAGAGAATCCATCAGAAATCACTGAAATCAGAGCTTCAATATGTCAAAAGTATAGTCAATTACAAGTCTTAGCGGTAGGCAGGATTATTCAGAAGAAAGATTGTCAGGAGTTGAAGCCAAGATAGGTGTGCTAAAAGATTCAGTAAGTATCCATAAGTGAAAAGAAAACAAATGAAAAAAAATCATGTAAAGGTTGCCTCAGAGATCCTAGATACCATTAAAGAGCAAATGTAAGAACAATAGACCTTGAGTATGATGTTGAAACATGAGGTAATGATATACAAAACTCTACTCTTAAATAATTGCAGAAAATTTCTGCACACATGAAATGAAAAACTTGCCCAGGTAAAGCTAGCATATAAAACCCCAAAGAGACATGAAAAGTAAGGACCCTGTGCACAACACATCATACTCAAGATTCTAGAAGTACAGAGCCAAAAGTAATATTGGAACTGATAAAATTGTCAACTCATTTACAAGGACAGACCAATCAAAATAACAGCAGATTTCTCAACAGCAAATACATAACCACCAAACCAACATCACAGAGTACTCAAAGAATAGATGAAGAGAACAACTACAGGGCCCAGTGAAAGAATAGATCTCACTTAGTCCGTACTTACTAAAGAAATAGAAACAACTCATGCACA
>NW_004525322.1:28185-29866 GCF_000260255.1 Octodon degus
TCCACATGAAAAGAGACATCAATCCAACCATAGTGAGTAAATTTGAATGTCCCACCTCATGATAAGGACAACCAGTTGAAAAACAAACACATAAAAAAGAAATTAAATTTTATTATGCATTAAACACACTGATCAGATATCTACATTGTGCTTCAAGGAACATGTGATCATGCATACTTTTCAGAATTGTCTGAAGATTTTTTGAAAATAAGCCACATTTTAGCCCAAAAAAGCAAGGCTCATTAAATATAAAAAACTGAAATGCTTTGTAAATAAGATTATGGTAGAATAAACTTAGAAAACAAAAGATAAAGAAAAGATAGAAATTACATACATGATAGATTAAATAGTATACTTGAAGTTCCAAATGATTATTGAATAAGTCAAGGGAGAAATTTTAACAATTCCTTTAATAAAATGATAATGCAAGGAAGCTATGTCAGAACCATTTAGGCACAATGAAGCTACTTCTATGGCTGAAGTTTATAGCTACTAATATCAACATGAGAAAAAGTTATCTCAAATGAGTATACAATGACATATCTCATCCTAGTAAATTTTTTTCTATTGGATTAAATGAAGTATTGTTAGCTTGAGCCAGTTTGACCTGAAGAGAAAGATGAAAGCCACCTGGCTGGAGCCAGTCAGACTGATGAAAGGTGTTCAGTCCAACTTAAAACCAAACTCTAAACCCTGTTAAAGAGCAATATATTTTACATGCAAAAAATAAAAATGAGTATAAATAAAGATATCATTGTTTATATCACTTTAGAATTGACTTTTATATAGGCAAACAACATTATAAAATCCTGTAGTCACATTTACCAAAAAAAAAAAGGAGAAGACAAATAATAATAAAACTAGAAATAAAAAAAAAAATGTAACTACAAGATACATGGCTAACATCTAGAAAATTATTTGGATGTTTTTGAAAATTTATACTTCAGTAACTCAGAAAACCTAGAGCAAACAGTTAAATGTGTAGATACATATGACCAACGAATTTTCATCAAGATGAAAAGAGATCTAAAGAAACCAACACAATACAATAAAATAATAAATACTGCAACTAAGAAAACCTGATTGAATTAACACTTGATTTTTTCTTTTGCCAGATCATTACAGAGCAACTAACCTCAATATTTTTCTAAATTAACTGGGTAATAAAAATGAAAGAAAGGCTTGTCAATTAATTTTATGGAGCCAACATTACTCTGATAACAAACAAACTAAGAACTCAAGCATTCAATCAATAAAAGAAAAGCCTCGTAAGATTTATCCAAAGGATTCAAGGATAATTCTACTTACTAAATCAATAAGTTATAAAAGAATTCATATATAGAATGAAGAAAAGATATTGCATCATCATGCCTACAGATGCAGCAAGTCTTTGACAAAATTCATCAACACATTCTAGCAGGATTTAGGAACACCTTGCTCCCCACAGCTAGACACGTATCTTTATTCTTGCCATGCATTTCAGTGGAAGTGATAGATTGGAAGGAATTTATTAGAATTCCAGGATTACAAATATGGATTTTTCTGGACTGTAAAAAGGTCTAAATGAGCGTTAGATAGATGGCAGGCAGTCAGGCAGACAATGATGGAAAGTAGGAAATAGGTTCTTAGAGAGATTTATTACAGAAAGAACATATAGATTCTTTGAAAAATAAATTTCCTG
>NW_004525322.1:32691-33763 GCF_000260255.1 Octodon degus
ATATTTTTTGAAAAGGACACTTCTATGTATTAGTTTCACAGTTTTCTGCATTTCTAAACAATGTTTGTAAATAATGTGTGCTTGAATAGCCTTGCCAGGAGAAAAAGTAAAGAAAAATTAAATAGGTGATGTAGTTATAAAAAGGCTACTCTTAAAATAGAAATACAAAGCAAAAGTAAATTTAACAACAAATTATGCTATAATCCCAAAAGTGATTAATTACCTGAACAGAGCAATATTTTATAAAAGATAACATCAAAATAAATTCCTTGTAATAATAAAATCATTAATTTAAAAAAAATTGAATGGTATCTATTTTATTAAGTAATAATTATGTTTAATATTTGTGGATAATATTAACCGCTAATAGTAATTTACTAATGGGAAACCACTCTCTAACACAATAAAGGGATAACAAAATTAAAATATCAATGCTCAAATCTTGAATTATTGTGAAACATTGCATCACCATGAGAAAAGTCACAGGCATGAATTAAAGATAGGTCAGTTCAAATGTACTTTAAAGTAATACAGTTAAATAAGAAAATAATTATCCGAACAAATAAGAGCTATGATACCTAAGTTATTAATCTACCCCACAATCTTTTCATGCTATCCTAATTTCTATTTTTAATGTGGCTTTCACATGTAGCAAATCCAAAAGAATAGACAGGTACAGTTTTAACTGAGGGGAAATTGTATTAATTGGATACAAGTCATTGACAATTCTCTGAAATATGTAGAGTTAATATCACATAAATTATATCATCATAAACATACCATGCTCAAAGAGTTCATAACAGTTTATTACTGGAATATAGTAAGAAGATTATCTTTTCTTACAACTAATATTAAATTTTTATGTAATAACAAACTGCATAACCCTTTAAAAAATTAATGAACTGTCAAGGATTCTTAGAAAAGCACTTGAGGATTATATAAAAACCATCATATAAAAATCATATTTTATATGAAAAACATAATTATTGTTTTCATTTTTCAATTATGTTACTAAGCAGTTGTTATTCTCACTTACTAGTTTTATGAGAAAATAAAAGTTTTCAAAGCATTT
>NW_004525322.1:34868-35938 GCF_000260255.1 Octodon degus
AGATATTTAAATTAATATTTTCTATATAGAAATATAAAACTATTTGAAGTAAATATAGTAAAAACTTTGGTGGATCTATTTGGGAAAAATAAGGTTTCTTTTCTAATGGGTTATAGAAGACAGGCACACCACACAGTGAAAGGTACGATATAAAACTTTTAAAATGTTATGGAGTAACAGGGGATCACAGACAGGAAAAATGTTGTTTTCATTAAGTTTTACTAAAGAAACTAATGAGAACTATTACTGAAGGCAGCTTTAAGCCTTTGTATTTCTATTTTGGCAATTAGACAAATGGAGAGACAGAAAGACAGAGACAAATACAGAGAGATAAAACAGCAGAAAGAGAGTGAGAGGCTGAAAGAAATAGAAAGAGGAAGGAAAAAAGAAAGAGAGAAAGTGAGACAGAGATGGAAATCATGTTCAGGAAGGTTACAGTTATCAAAAAAATTAACACAAGAATATATCAAAAAATTTTAGGCAAAAAGAGGGATGTATATGACTCAAACTGGACATGATTCTCCCAGTACCCAACCTTTTTGTGAGTAGAGTGATTGTTCTCAGCAGAAACTCAGCTCAGCACCTGTCCTTATCAAATACAGGATGTCATAAAAGAGATCAGCCATGGCAGGAAATCTGGCCAGTCCTCAGATATCTGGAGACACCTACAACTTTGCACTGAATATGCTCACTGAGGTGCAGAACATCCAGACAACTTTGTTTACTGATGTTTATTAACATCTTCCTGCCTAAAGCTCATTGTCTTCTTTCAGGCCCTAACATAAGGCCCAACTCTCTTTGTTCTCTTAGTGCCCTCTGTGAGCTTACACCCAGTGATTACACTGTACATTGCTACTTCCACACAGGCTGATCAAGTGGTTTTTGCCTTGCTTCCTCATTTACTTTTGGCACAGAAACCCAGGAGACAGAGGCACTGAAAGGCTCCTCTGTGTAGGGGTCTCAAGTCTTCCTCTGTGGCTCCTTACCCCTCACTGATACCATTGTAGGGAATAGCATCACTCAGACCTCAGGTCTACAGCTCCAGATGCATCTGCCTTGCCAGCTCTCAC
>NW_004525323.1:0-1234 GCF_000260255.1 Octodon degus
TGCAGTAAAAGAATTTATAACTGCTTCTAAAGAAGACAGTGATAAAAAAAAGAGGAGATTAGGAAAAAGACGGATTCCTTGAATGAGCAATATAGGAAAGAAATAGATCACGTGAAGCAGAGTCAAAGAGATATAGAGGAAATTAAAATCTCAATCACAAACTTGCAAAACTGTTTGAGTGAAAGTGAAGACAGAATTTCAGATCTTGAAGATGTTGGTGTGGTGCAGCTAGTGAAATGGCAAGAAAGGATCTCTTAAAAACAACTAGGATGCAGGAAAGAATAATCCATCACCTGCAAGATGATGCAAAGATGAACAATGTGAGACTAATAGGAATCAATGAGAGACAAGGAGTTAATACAAAGGCCATTTAAAAATATAGGCAGAAGTAATAACAAAAAAGTTCCCAAAGATGAGGGAAGAAACTGACATTTAGGTAACTGAAGCATACAGAACGCCAAGTAACCTCCACCTAATTAAGAACACACCAAGACATATAATAGTCAAGATCCCAGAAAATCAGCTCAAGAATAATATACAGAAAGCCACTAGAGAAAAGAAGCAGATCACATTGAAAGGAAAACCCATCAGAATTAGAGCTGACTTCTCTTCACAAACCATGAAGGCAAGAAGAGCATGGAGCAGAGTACTTCAAGTCCTCTATAAAAAGAAATTTCACCCAGATTACTATACCCTACAAAACTCTCTTTCAAGATTGATGCAGAAGTGAAATACTTCCATGACAAAGAACAACTAAAGAATTTCATGATGACAAAGCCAACCCTAAACAAGCTCCTGAAAGATGTTCTACAGAGGGACCAAAATGATCAGAACTCAACGAATGAGATCAGAAGCAACCAACTAAATAGGGAAAACAGTTAAACACAGGAGAAAAAGGAGTAAATGACAACAGGTAAATAACATGTCAATAGTAAGTCAATACATCTCAATTGTAACCATCAATGTAAATGGACTCAATTCACCAATTAAGAGAAATAGACTGGCACAGTTCATAGGAAACAAAATCCAACAATATGCTGTATACAAGAAACACATTTAACTCATAAAGACATTCATAGGCTGAAAGTCAAAGGATGGAAAATAATACTACACGTCCCAGCATCTCAGAAAAAAGCAGGGGTAGCAATCCTCTTCTCAGACAGTCTCAACTTCAAACCAATAATGATCAAGTGAAATAAAGAAGGCCACTATATACTGGTTACGGGAAAAATTC
>NW_004525323.1:2590-10173 GCF_000260255.1 Octodon degus
AAATCCTAGCATATAGAATACAGCAAATCATCAAGAAGATCATACACCATGACCAGGTAGGATTCATCCCAGGGATGCAGAATGGTTCAATGTTCAAAAATCCATAAATTTAATACACTGTATCAGTAGAGTGAAAGCTAAAAAGCACATGATTCTCTCCATAGATGCAGAAAAGGCTTTTGACAAAGTTCAACACTCATTCATGTTCAAAGTCCTCCAGAAAATTGGAATAAATGGCCTCTACCTCAATCTGGTAAAAGCCATTTATGAAAACCCAATGGCTAACATAATTCTACATGGGGAAAAACTAAAATCATTTACTCTTACAATTAGCACAAGCCAGGATGTCCTGTATCAGCACTCCTATTTAATATAGTTCTGGAATCATTAGCTAGAGCCATTAGACAAGAGAGAGAAATAAAAGGAATAAGAATAGGTAAAGAAGAAGTTAAATCATCATTATTTACAGATGATATGATACTTTACTTGGAAGACCCAAAAAAACTCCACCTAGAAGCTCTTAGAATTCATACAGAAATTCAGTAGCATACCAGGATACTAAGTCAATACCCAAAAGTCAATAGCATTCCTCTACACAGATAACAAAAACAATGAGAGGGAAATTACAGAAACAATATCTTTCAAAATAGCACCGAGGAAAATAAAACACTTTAGAATTCATCTAACTAAAGAAGTCCAAGATTTTTTCAAGGAAAATTACAGCACTCGTAAAAAAGAGATCATAGAGAATTTCAAAAAATTGAAAGATATTTCATGCTCCTAGATAGGAAGAACCAACATTGTGAAGATGGCCATACTCCCAAAATTGCTGTACAGATTTAATGCAATCCCTATCCAACTACCACCAACATACCTCACAGAGCTACAGAAATCATTCGTAAAATTTATTTGGAAGCAGAAAAGACCTAGAATAGCAAAGGCAATCCTGGGCAATAAAGACAAGGCAGGAGACATTACAATTCCTGACTTGAAATTATACCACAAGGCTACTATGATAAAATCAGGATGGTATTGGCAATGAAATAGATCTGAGGATCAATGAAATAGATTAGAAGATGCTGAAGCCTCTATGAATACACTCATTCACTTTATCTTTGAAGAAGGGGCCAAACTTACTCACTGGAAGAAAGATATCCTCTTTAACAAATGGTGCTGGAAAAACTGGCTCTCTACATGCCGAAAACTCAAACTTGACCCAGGGCTATCACCAAGCACTAAACTAAAGGCAAAAAGGATTAAAGATCTAAACATTAAAGCAGAGACACTAAATCTCCTGGAAGAGAAAGTGGGAGGAACTCTTGAAGACTTAGGGGTAAGCAAAAAGTTCACAGACAGAAATCAAGTCGCACGGGAAACAGGTGAAAGAATTAACAACTGGGACCTGCTCTTACTGAGTTTTTTCATGTGAAAAGAAATTACCAGCAAAGTGAAAAGACAACCCACAAGTTTGGAAAAAATCATGACAAATAAGTACTCAGACAAAGGTCTGCTCTCTGGAATTTTTAAAGAACAAAAAAACACTAGGGCCCAAAATTTAAAGGGCCAGTCCAGAAATGGGCATCTGAGATGAACACACTCCTCTCAGAGAATGAAATTAAAGAAGTGAATAAATATATGAAAAAATGCTCCACATCACTAGCCATCCACAAAATGCAAATTAAAACAATATTGAGATATCACCTCACCCCAGAAAGAATGGCTATCATGAAGAAATCAACCAACAACAAATGTTGGAGAGGCTGTGGGGAAAAAGGAACCCTTCTCCACTGCTGGTGGGAGTGTAGACTGGTGCAAGCATTATGGAAGTCAGTGTGGAGACTCCTTAGAAAAGATGGACTGGAAATCCCATTTCATCCAGCTATTCGTCTACTGGGAATCGTCTACTGGGAATCGTCCCAGAATATAAGAAAACATCATATCATAGTGACATATGTGTGCCTATGTTTATAGCAGCACAATTTGTGATATCCAAATCTTCGAAAAAAACCAAGATGCCCATCATCTGTGGAATGGATGAAAAAGATGTGGTATTTTTATACAACGGAGAATTACTCAGTTATAAGAAACGGTAAACTCAAAGCCTTTATATTTAAGTTGATGACACTTGAAGATATACTCATAAGTGAAAAAAATCAGACACACGTGTGTAAATATTGTACAGTTTCCCTAGTATAAGAACTGAAAAGAAGAAATAGAAATAGAAAGATGTAATACAACTAAAATGAAAGCAAGAATTTGAGGACTAGGCAATGAAAAGAGATCAAGGAGAAGATCTAGGAAACATGACGGGGGCAACCCACACAGTTATATGTAGAAGATGAGTAAGGCAATGATCCTGAGAATTTTCAGAAGATTTTTGAATCTAGCAGTTAATTGGAATGATTGTCACCCTGACTGTACATACTGATAGCTATGAACTAAGCAACTGCACTGTAGATGGCAATTTATAATAGTAGGTTCATGCTTGGAGTGCCTGACATTCTGGTTTTCTGAATATAGGCTGCTTCTCATGACATGCAAGTTACTGCCATGCTGTCTCTCGGGTAGAGTATTGTTCAAAAAGAAGAGCGTGGTGAATAAAGGCAGGAGACAGGAAAATGAATGTTGCAGGACTGTCCTGCTGCAAGGTTGTATATGGTTAGATTTCTGGACTTACTTGTAAACATAAGAATTATATACTTCTTTATGCCTATTTGTAAAATATATTTTAATATTTTAAATGTTTTTTCATCATATTTTTTAGGGACTTGAAGTTGAACATATGAAAACTCAGTGAAAAATACCTGTTCCATGTTATGCCGATGATGTTTGATATTCAGACAGATAGTGAGGTTAAGCTGAACAGCCTAGGTTGTATGGTAATAACAATTAGCTTCTCTTCTGGAGGGTTAACTACCTAAGTTTGCAGCCCAAAATTAGAGAAAAAGAAGGGCCGCAAGAAAAGCCAACATGTTGACCCTAGCCTTCCAAGGTCAATTAAGACTCAGGACATATGAGAACCTATAATGTAATATCATGTAACTCTGTAATGTCCCAAATTTTCTGATCAAGGAGATTATGGGGCAAAGAGGAAAGTGATCGATGATGTAGAGTGTGCCTAAGGAGAGTCACATGGAGAGAAAACCTTCTCTCAGTCTTTCACAGAGAGCACATTAGCCAAGCAATGGCCGTGACTCATCCACATGGCTGACACTGACAAAGGATCTACAATTGGAGGTACAGGATCTCAAGATAAATCCTGAGGGCATTTCACTGACCTTATCAGACCAAAAAGCTACAACTCTTGTTGCATAGGTCCTGCTTTACCTTGGTCTTAACCATCCAGCAGCAAAGTATGAAGACGAAATATAGGAAGTAAAGCCATGCTGTTATGTTGAGCTGTAGAGGACTCAGGTCAACAATTTCTGACACTGCCAGTCACGCGGAAGACCTAATACTATCATGGACTACTGAACTCTTTTAGAATATTTTGCTGAGTTTACGCACTTATAATATTCAAATAATGGAATTTAACCAAAAAAGGGTATACAGATGAATGTCCATTTTGTATCTGTGTATTCAAAAAGGTTAGGATAGATGATAGTTACATTCTCTTAATGAATAGAGGGATTTGTTGTAACAGTGTTTGCAAATGATGTATCATGTCGGCATCTTGTGCAGCAAATAACCACTAGGTAGAGGGTATGCAATGTGTTAATTATTGAAACTGTCATCCCAATTTGATTTGAAACTGTCTCATTGCTATTTGTCTCTCAATATAATTGTGGGAAAAAAATCTCCCAATTTTTTTTATCTTAGTACTATAGTTCATGTGATAAATATCTGCCAAAGACCCATATGTTGGGTCTTATCAGCTTGATGCTGTTGGGAGTTGGTGGAATTTTTAAGAGGTATGGAATAGTGTTGTATTTTAGATAACCAAATGTATGTACTTTTAAGAGAATTATGGCAACTTAGGTTCTTTCTTGCTGTTCTGATATCTGGGCCCTGAAGGCAGCTTCTGTACTCCACTTTGCACTCCCTTCCATGGTGTGTTACCTTTTCACAGACCCAGAAACAATAGGACTGACTATCAATTGGCTGAAACATTTAATATCGTGAGCATAATTAAATCTTTTCTCTTTTTAAGTTAACTACCTCAGGTATTAAATACAGTAATCAGAATTTGGCTAATATACTTATAGAAGAAATTCGTAATTATCATGGTGCAGAATATCACTAAGAACATTAGCTAATACCAATGAATTTTTTTTTTTTTTGGCGGAACCAGGGATTGAACTCAGGCCCTTGCACTTGCCAGGGCCTAATGAGCCATCTTGCTCACTCCAATCCCAATGAATTGAATTAATTCAAAGATCCACTTCCATAATTAACCTAGGAAAATTTAAATAAATAGAGCTACTAATTTTCTGGGGGAAAATCTTCAAGGCATAGACAGAGAATATTGGTGGATGTTTGCTTCAACAAATAAATGAAGGGAATAAAAGCTCTAGCCTTCTAGAAATGACAGAAAATTTGTAAAGGCCACAACCTTTTGAGCCAGGCTCATTTACTGTGTATGCTGAAGAGTTAGCAGCAGCAGACCTAATTGATCCTTTTTAAAGAAAACTAATCCAATGCTAATGAAACCATTCTTACAATTGAAGCATTAGCACATTGATAAAGTTAAAAACTGATGATCTAGGGACAAGGGAGATGGCTCAGTGGAATAAACCCTTCCCTGGCAAGTGCAAGGGCCTGAGTTCAATCCCCAGTTCCGCAAACAAAACAAAACAAAACAAAAAAAAAAAACCTGATGATCTAACCATGTCTTAATAGCGCCCACCACTCAACATTGTTGCCTTAGGGAATTTAGTTCCCGCACACTAACATTGGAAAACGCACTCAAAATTTATCAACAACACTATATTGAATTCTGAAAATTGCTAACAGGTTTTAAAATATCACAAAAGAAAGGATATGTAAACATCTTTCAGGACATGTTATATGTTTTTAAATATACATTTAAAATGAATGCTTTTTCAAAAGAAGTGGAATGGAAACAACCTAACTATCCATCAACAGATGAATAAATAAAGAAAATGGTACATATACATGAGAGTATTATTGCACCACAACAGGAATAAAATTCTGTCATTTGCAACTACATGGATGGAATTGGAGATCATTGCACTAAATGAAATAAGCCAGGCATGGGAAGAACACTAGTGCGATATCATTCCCAAGTGGAATCTAAAAAGTTGATCTTTAAGTGGAGAGAAGAATGGTGACTAAAAGAGGCTGCAGAGAGTAGAAGGGAGAGAGGAATGATTAAATATTGACAATGGATATTGTTATTGTTATAGGTACATAACAAGAAGCTCTGGTGTACTATTTTAGGATAGGGTGACCAAATAACCATAAAATACCATATATTTCAAAATTCTAGAGGAAAATATTTTTAAATTGAAATTTTAATTTAATTTAACTTTTTATATTAATTTTATTGGGGGAAGAAATAGCATTGAGACAATTTTAAAACAGGTCAGCAGGACAGCAAGAACAACTAAACACTGCACATAGTTGTTTCCACAGTAGTCATTCATAGTACAAGATGCAGACATAACATCCTATCTCCTATCCAACACTATTACTACAAATCTTTCTTCTCATTTAACCAAGAGAAAGTTGGTTAAAATTTATATATCTATCTATCCTAAAAATTTTGTATATAAAGATAGATAGAGAGAGAGAGATAGATAGATAGATAGATAGATAGATAGATAGATATTTTCAGTACAAATGGTCCTTCATTTATATCCTCTAGTTTGTTTACTTTTGTCAGAGATGGTATTCTATTGCCATTCATACATTGTAGGTGGATAAATTCAATAAAGTAATGCAATATAGTCCAGTAGTCCATAATAGTAATGAGTTATCCACAGGACTGGCAATTTCAGAAGTTGTTGACTTGAGCCTTTTACAGCTCAGCATATTAATATAGTTTTACTTTTTTAACTCCTTTTTATACTTTTTTTCTAGATGGTTAAGACCAAGATAAAGCAGACCTATATAGCAAAAAATGTAACTTTTGTATATGACAAGGTCAGTAAAATCCCTTCAGGACTTACCCCGAAACCCTGTACCGCGGTTTGTAGATGCTTTGTCGGTGTCAGCCATGTGGATGAGTCACGGCCAGTGCTTGACCAATTTGCTCTCTGTGAAAGCCTGAGAAAATGTTTTCTCTCTACCTGACTCTCCTTAGGCATACACTACATCATTAATCACTTTCCTCTGTGGCCCCATAATCTCCTTGATCTGAACATTTGGGACATAATTGAGTTACAGGATGTTACAGTACATGTTCTCTTATGTCCTGAGTCATCACTGACATTGAGGGCTAGAGCCAAATGTTGGCTATCCTTGTAACCCCTTCTTTCTCTCTAATTTTTTTGACTGGAAACATAAGTTGTTAATCCTCTAGAAGACAAGCTTCGTGATACTACTACCCTATAAGAGGCAGTTGAGCTTAACTTTACTATCTGTATGAATATCAAACACCTTAGACATAACATGGAACACGTATTTTCCTTCAATCGTCGTTACGCTAAACTTTGAATCCCTAGAGAATGTGAAAAAAACAGTAAAATATAGAAATAACCAATTACAAATTGTTACACAGAAATTTAGAAATCCAACCATATACAACATTCTAGCAGTACATTCCTATGACTTTATTTGCCCCATAATCTCCTTGATCAGAAAAATTTGGGACACTACCGACTTACATGACATTACAGTACAAGTTCTCATATGTCCTGAGTCTTAATTGACCTTGGAAGACTAGGGCAAAATTTTGGCTTTCCTTGCAGCCCTCCTTTTTCTCTGATTTTGGTCTGCAAACTTTGGTTGTTAACCATCCAGAAGACAAGCTTCTTGTTATTACCATACAACTTAGGCTGTTAAGCTTAACCTCACTATCTGTCTGCATATCATACATCTTAGGCATAATATGCAACAGGTATTTTTCATCAGGTATTTATATGTTGAACTTTAAGTCCCTACAGAATATGATAAAAAAATTAAAAAATTAGAATATATTTTAAAAAGAAGCGAATAAATACATGAAAAAATGCTCCACATCACTAGCCATCCACGAAATGCAAATTGAAACAACATTGAGATATCATCTCACACCAGAAAGAATGGCTACAATAATGAAATCACCCAACAACAAATATTGGAGAGGCTGTGGGAAAAAAGGAACCCTTCTCCACTGCTGGCGGGAATGTAGACTGGTGCAACCATATGGAAATCAGTATGGAGACTTATTAGAAAAGTTGGACTGGAAATCCCCTTTAAACCAGCTATTACTCTACTGGAAATTTTCCCAGAGGATCTGAAAACATCACATCATAGTGACATATGTGTGCCTATGTTTATGGCAGCACAATTTGTGATAGCCAAATCTTGGAAACAACCAAGATGCCCATCACCGGCGGAATGGTTCTTCTTCTTCTTCTTCTTCTTCTTCTTCTTCTTCTTCTTCTTCTTCTTCTTCTTCTTCTTCTTCTTCTTCTTCT
>NW_004525323.1:10273-22468 GCF_000260255.1 Octodon degus
CTTCTCCTTCTCCTTCTCCTTCTCCTTCTCCTTCTCCTTCTCCTTCTCCTTCTCCTTCTCCTTCTCCTTCTCCTTCTTCTTCTTCTTCTTCTTCTTCTTCTTTAAAAAAACACTTACTTGAGAGAGAGTATAGCAGTAATTGATATGACATTAGAAGCAACTTGCCTTTAGAAGATCAGAATGGCAGATAGTCCAAGCATGGCCATAGTATTATACCTTTCTACCCTCAGTTCAGTTGCTTAGTTCACAGGTATCAGCATATGTAGTTAGTCAGGGTGAGAATCCTACCAATTAACTGCTAGTTTCAAAAACCTGATGGAGATTCTCAGGATCATTGCCTTAACCATATTGTGTATCTAAATGTATGACTTTGCCCCTGCCATGTTTCCTAGCTTTTGTCCTTGTCCTCTATTCGTTGTCTAATCCTTAAGTTCTCGCTTTCCATTTACTTGTGTTATAACTTCCTATTTTTATTTCTTCTTTTGAGTTCTTACACTACGGAGAATATATGATATTTACACATGTGAGTCTGGTTTTTCTCACTCATGAGTATACCTTCAAGTGGCATCCACTCATACATGAAGGTGAGTTTGTCATTCTTTTTAAAATATTTTTATTGAGAAACAAAGAGCAATGAGACAGTTTCACAACCAACTACTAGTACATTTTCAATAATTAATAAATTGTATATTGTTGTCTTAGTGGTTATTCATTGTACAAGATGAAGACCTGATATCCTGCCTCAAGCACTATTAGAAGAAACCTCTCTATTCATTGAATTAAGAGAATGGAGCTGTATATCTATCCTAACTATTTTGAGTATATATATACAAAATGGTCATTCATTTGTATCCCCCTTTTTTGGTTAGTTTTTTCAGAGAAGGGCATTCCATTGTCATTGAGTTTATCATTCTTTATAGCTGAGTAATACTCTGTTGTATCAAAATACCACATCTTTTTCATCCATTCCTCAGGTGACAGGCATTTTGGTTGCTTCCAAGATTTCGCTAGCACAAATTGTGCTGCTATAAACATAGGTGCATATATATCACTATGATATGATGCTTTCAGTTCTTTTTGGGAAAATTCCCAGTGGGGTGATAGCTGGATTGAATAGGATTTCCACTCCTAGATTTTTAAGAAGTCTCCCCACTGATTTCCCTAATGGTTTTACCAGTCTACATTCCCACCAACAAATTTGAGAAGGATTTTTTTTTTTTTTTTTGGGCTGGCTCAGGCTGCCTTAAGGGTTGGTCTGGTAAGGCATGTGGAGATGGGGATGGAACCTCAGTGTCCTGCACCTGACTGCATTTTTGCATAAGCAGCTGCTTAAACTACTGAGCTAACTGGCAGGCCCCCTAGAAGAAAATATTTTAAGAGTATTTACATCTTTCGGGAGATATACATGTTAATCTAATTTACTTTTAAGAGGTTAACAATGGTAAATACATTGCATATTTTATCTTTAAGTTAGTTACTCAGCGTATAAGACATCGACATAAAATTGGTTGGGTTTTGGATAATCTCAGCAGACCTGTATGTTTTGGTGGCCTATGGAAACCACTAGATGGAGCCAGAATCTGGTCTGAGTTTTGAGCTCAACTGACCCATTTCCAAAATGGCTTCAGGCCAATTGCTCTCAGAG
The DNA here is from genome assembly GCF_000260255.1 of Octodon degus. Taxonomy (NCBI): domain Eukaryota; kingdom Metazoa; phylum Chordata; class Mammalia; order Rodentia; family Octodontidae; genus Octodon; species Octodon degus. The sequence continues at coordinate 11,919 of NW_004525323.1, forward strand.
GGCACTACTGAGCCCTCCATACTCACTGCGCACCAGTGCAGTCCTTCACACCTGCTGTTTCCCTACACTGCTGTGTTTCTCCATGGAGGCCTCTGGGTTTCCAGCACTCACTGTGTTTGCAGGTCTAACCTCTTTGCTTGCACAGTGAGTCAGGTGTGAGGGAGAGGGCAGCACCAACTATCTCCTTCATCTTTGCTGAAGATTTTTATTTATTCTATGTGAGCTTCAGTTCACACTTCAGATCCTTTCCTAGGTCCAGGGGACCCACTGCCCTCCTTCTTGTCATGCTCAAATTGCTATATTCCAACGTCTGAATGGTAACTCGCAGAGGCGCACTTTTCTGCTTCTCAGCAATCCACCATCTTGTTGTCCCCCTTAATCTAATTTGAACATTAACAATATGTCAAAGAGTTTATGGCATCTCATTGATATGTAGAACTTCGTGTTTATATTGATCAGTAATTTAAAAAAATTGTAAATAAATCAGGAGTGGAATGGGTATAATTTAGTGTTCATAATGGACATACATGCACACATATACATATACACATACACATAACCAAACACAAAGAAATATGAACAAATTTGAAAGATATGGTAATATTTATTATCTTATCTGTGGTAATAACCTTGATGTATTCATACGTCCCAACTCATGAAGCAGTATGTGGTAAACACAGGCAGCTTTTTTTCTCTCTTTTTTTTTTTTTTTTTTTTTTTTGGCGGAACCGGGGATTGAACTCAGACCCTTGCGCTTGCCAGGCAAGTGCTTATTCCACTAAGCCATCTCCCCAGCCCCCAAGCAGCTTTTTCTGATGCATCAATTATACTACTGTGTTCTAAAGGATAGCACAGTTGAATGGATTCTTTTCAGGCGTATAAGGCTAACATAGTATTTGAAAATTAAAACTACAATGTACCAAATAAGAAAAACAAGCCAGGCTTTTTTTTTTTAAAAAAAAAAAGATGAATAGTGTTTGTGGACAGGATATCATGTCTGCATGTTGTACTATGAATAACCGCTAAGAAGACAACAATATGCAATGTATTAATTATTGAAACTGTCCTACTAATTGGGTTTGAAACTGTCTCATTGATATTTGTTTCTCAATAAAATTATTTTAAAAATAAAAAATGAGCATTTGAAATAGATGGAGAAAATTACTTGGGAAAAATTTTACAGCCATTCATTTATTATATAAAAATGACTATCACAGTAATACCAGGAGCAAGCCAAGTATGTCTGTCTCACAGCATTTCTTTTCTTTTCTTTCTTTCTTTCTTTTCTTTTCTTTCTTTTTTTTTTGCGGAACCAGGGATTGAACTCAGGCCCTTGCACTTGCCATGGAAACGCTTATTCCACTGAGCCATCTCCCCAGCCCCTCTCACACCATTGCTATTCTATATTATACTAGAAATTCTAGGTCGTTTTAATTGTTGTAGTTACTTTTTTGCTGCTGGTACAACAACATTCTGATACCCACTAGATTAAGGAGGAAATGTTCATCTTAGCTTTGTAGAGATTTTATTCCATAGTTAGCTGGCACAGCAGCCATGGGGCTATATGGCAGAGGGGCATAGCAGAGGGCCACAGCAGTTGAGAAATAGTTTGTGGTGTGGCAAACAGGAAGAAACAAGACTTGCTTCTTCTTTCTTTTCTTATTTGATTCAGTCTACAAGTCAATTGGTTCGTGCTCCCCATGCCAGGAGTGAGCTTTCCTCCTCAGTAAATCCATCATCAACACCTATCACTATGCGGCATCAGCCAGTGATCTGATCCAGTATCACATACACATGATTTGGTATCACATACCCATGATCCATTTGCCTCCACAAAGCCCCACCTATGAGTATGTGAAGCTTTGGGGAGATATATAGATGTAAGACATAACACCAATAAGGATCAAATATATAGATAGACAGATGATAGATAGATAGATAGATAGATAGATAGATAGATAGATAGATAGAATTGTAAAGAAACACATAAAACTTATTTTAATTTCTGATGACATGTAGAAAGTAAAAACTCTGCAAAAAAACTTCTAGGAATTGTAGGTTAGTTGAGTTAGGTCAGAGAATACATTGTCAACATATAAAATTCAATCATATTCTTATGAACTAGCAAACGTTTTAAATTCTATTTTAATTTTATTTATTTATTTATTCTGTATTTAAGGCAGGGTCCTCACGGTGTTCAGGGTCTCACTACATAGATCGGACTCATAGTCATTCTCCTGTTTACAGACTCCCAAGTGCTAGGATTACAGACACGCGCCACCACGCCTAGTCTCAGTCGCCATCTCAGCACACCCCAGGGGTGGGACTGGCATGGCAGGCCCAGGGATCAAAGCCCCGGCCCCTGTGTCTGCCTAAAAAAGTTTTAAATTTTAAATAAAAATAAGGCTTACAATTGTATGAAATGAAGCCCTTAGGTATAAATTTAACAACACATCCTTAGGATTTGCATGCTGAGAACTCCAAAATTGATTAACAAAATTAAAGTTTCCTGACAAATAGAAAAATATCATGTGTTCATGGATTAAAATATTCAATATTGATAAGCTGTTAATTCTCACTAATTGAGAAATAGATTCAATGCAATAACAACTGTAATGTATTGATTATAGATAATTTTGGTGTGTCAAATGGAATGGACTTGTGGAGCACAGCTCTGGTTGTGTCTGTGGGTAATTGACATATAAGCCCAGTAAACTGAAGGGGAAAGACCCACCTCAGCCATGTGTGGTATCAATCAATAGGCATATAGTCTGGACCAGATGAAAGGGGAAAGAAGAAGAAAGTGTCCTCATTTTAGAAGAGTTTCATTTTTCACTGTTCACTTTCGACAACTGTCTTTCTATAGTTTCCAGCATGGACTCAAACTGACAATTCTAAAATGAGCCCCCAAGCTTCCAACTTGGACCCATATCCCTCTTGCTCAGTAGCATCCTATTTCTTAGGCTTAGCTACTAGATCCATGGCTCCCCACTGTGCAATGGCGATTTTGTATTTTTGCACCTCCAATGCTACACGCAAACTCTGGTTCCGTCAGCCTAACTAATAACACCACTATGTAATAAAACATGTTTACCATTTACTTTGTACTTCTAGAAAACTTCTTCTTGCATGAATACTGACAAGCTGATTATGATATGTATATGAAAAGAAAACACTTCATAGGGGCTGGGGAGATGGCTCAGTAGAATAAGCGCTTCTCTGGCAAACAAAAGGGCCTAAGTTCAAAAAAAGAAAAAAGAACAGAAAACACTTCATATATGGAAAAGTCCTACCACAACAACAGTAAAGTTAGAGAACTGACATTACCCCATTCAAAGCTTACTGAAAAATTTTTGTAATGAGCTGGCCAGATAGCTTAACGGATGAAAGCCCTTGCTTAGGCAAGTGCAAAGACCGGGATTTGATCCCCAGCGAGCCGTGCCGCCCCCACTCCCTGCCCAAGGCACTCTGAGACAGCGATTGAGATTCTGCATGGTGGCATGCACCTGTAATCCCAGCGCTTGGGAGGCTGAAAGCAGGAGAATCACTAGGAGTCTGATTTGTGTAGTGAGACGCTGCAGACACTGTAGTAAATATAAAAACTATTTATTGTAATTATCAAAGGCAAAAGATGCATAGAACTGTGGAGCAGGAAAAAGAGCTTATGAATAAGTTTGTGAAAATATTGTGAATAGACTTTTTAAAATCTTCTTTTATGAGTATATATTCGCATCATAAGAAGTTTACTTTCATATTTGGGAGTAGATACATGTAATAACACATCTTGATTTTTGAAATTACTTATTCCCTGCACAACGACCTCTCTCTCTTCTGTTAGATTCCCTTTTCTCATTTTCTTTTTCTAAAATTTAATTTAATATTATTTTGAGGAGTAAAAACAAAAGAAAAAACAAACAGAAAAAAATGACAGAAACAGGTTAACATACAGCAATACATAGGTTACAGATATTCAAAACAGGAATAGCTAATTAACAATTGTTGTTAAGTTATCTATTTTTAACATCAAATCTGTTGCCCAGAATAACATATATAGCTATGCAACATTGGACAAATAATCGAATCTTAATGCTTAATTTTGAGAAATCTTACATTCTTTCCTTCTTTTTTTAAAAAAAATTATTTTAAAGAGAGTATGACAATTGATAAGACCTTCGAAAGAGTACACATTTAGAAGACCCAAGACAAGAGGTATTCAACCACAGGTTTTCTATTTCACATTGCTGTCCTTGTAGTTGCTCAGATTGCAGATATCAGCATAGAGCTAATCAAAATGAAAATTCTAAACATTAACAGCTATTTTGAGAAAAATGAGGGAAATTACAAGTACAATCATCTCAGCCATCCTGTATATATACTTGCATGATTTGCCACTTCCTTTTTCCTTATGATTTCTCCTTTCCACAACTTTCTTTTTTTAAAATCACTGTCGTATATCTATTTGAAGTTGGCTGCTATATCAAGCATTTTTATTTACTTTAAAATAGATACATAAATAAATTTCTGGTTTCTAAAGTACATGTTCCTCTAGCAAGGACAAGGCCACCTTTTACTGCTTAGCCCATGTAAACAGAGGTAGCAGTGCACAACTGGACTCCAGGTATTGTGCGCTGGTGTGAGACTGTATCAAGCTTTAAATTCTGTGTTGGTTAATATCTTTTAAATAATTTTATTGAGAAACAAATAGCAATGAGACCGTTTCAAAACCAATCAGAAGGATAATTTCAATAATAAATGTATTGCACATTGTTGTCTCAGTACTTATTCACTGTACAAGATGCAGACATGACATCCCGTCCACAAACACTATTAGAACAAATCTTATTCATTGAACTAAGAGAATGGAGCTGTATACCTAGCTTAACTATTCTGAATATATAGATACAAAATGGTCATTAATTTGCTCCCCCATTTTTTGTTTAGTTTTGTCAGAGCAGGGTATTCCATTGTCATTTAAATATCGTAGGTGCATGAATTCAGCAAAATTATCCAGTATAGTCCAGTGGTCCATAATAGTAGTGGATCATCTGCAGGACTGGCAAAGTCAGAAGTTTTTGACCTGAGCCCTTTACAGCCCAGCATACCAACATGGCTTCACCTCTCATACCTCATTTTTATACCTTTCTGCTTGATGGTTAAGATCAAGATAAAGCAAGAACTGTATAACAAAAAAAAATGTAACTTTTGTATCTGATAAAGTCAGTCAAGTCCCCTCAGGATTTAGGCTGAAACCTGGTACTGCAGTTTGTAGATCCTTTGTCAGTGTCAGCCATGTGGATGAGTCATGGCCATTGCTTGACAAATTTGCTCTCTGTGAAAGCCTGAGGGAATGTTTTCTATGCAGGTGACTCTCCTCAGGCACACCCTACATCATTGATCACATTCCACTGTGGCCCTATAATCTCCTTGATCAGAAAATTTGGGGCAAAACTGAGTTATAGGATGTTACAGTGCAGGTTCTCCTGTGTCCTGAGTCTTGACTGAGCTTGACAGGCTAGGGCCAAAATGTTGGCTGTCCTTAGAGTCCTTCTTCTTCTCTCATTTTTGGTCTGAAAACTTAGGTTGTTAACTGTCCAGAAGAGAAGCTTATTATTACCCTACAACATATGCAGTGGGATTTAACCTATCTGTCTGAATATCAAACATCTTAGGCATAACATGGAACATGTATTTTCCACCAAGTATTGATATGGTAAATCTTAAGTTCCTGCAGAATATGAAGAAGAAAACAAAAAATATTTTAAAAATATGAAAAACCAATTACATGTTTTTTAACACAGAAGTTTAGAAATCTAACCATACACAGCGTTGTAGCAGGACAATCCTGTGACATTTTTCCCTCTATTTTTTATTTATTATCCTTTATTTTTTAAACATACATTTACATGAGACACAGTATGACAATAATTGGTATGTCAAGACAAGTAGTGCGTATTTAGAAGACTAAAATAACAGGCATTCAAAGCGTGACCCTACGATTACACATTGTTATCTTCAGTGCAATTGCTTAGTTCAAAGTTATCAGCATATATAGTTAGTCAGGGTGAGAATCCTATGATTAACTGCTAGTTTCAAAAAGTTACTGATGTTTCTCAGGATCATGGCCTTACCAATCTTGTGCTTATAAAGGTATGGCTTTGCCGCTGTCGTGTTTCCCAGGTTTTCTCCTTGCCATCTCTTCGTTGTCTAATCCTTAAGTTCTCGATTTCCTTTTAATTGTGTTATAACTTTCTATTTGTATTTCTTCTGAGTTATTTTACTAGGGAGACTATACGATATTTACACATGTGTGTCTGGTTTATTTCACTTATGAGTATATCTTCAAATGGCATCCCATTAAATATAAATGCTTCATTCTTTATACCTGAGTAATAATCTATTGTATAAAAATATTACATTTTTTTCATTCATTCCTCAGGAAACGGATATCTAGGTTTTTCCCAAGATTTGGCTATCACAAATTGCGCTGCTATAAACATAAGTACACATATATCACTATGATATGAGGTTTTCAGGTCCTCCGGGACAAATCCCAGTAAGGAGATAGCTGGATTGAATGGTATTTCCACTCTTAGTTTTTTAAAGAGTCTCCACACTGATTTGCATAACGGTTGCACCAGTCTACATTCCCACCAACAGTGCAAAAGGGTTTCTTTCTCCCCCCAGCCTCTCCAACATTTGTTGTTGGGTGATTTCGTTATGACAGCCATCCTTTCTATGGTGAGATGGTATTTCAGTGTTCTTTTAATTCGCATTTCATGTATGGTTAGTGATGTGGAGCATTTTTTCATATAATTATTACTTCTTTAATTTCATCCTCTGAGAAGTGTGTGCTCATCTCGAATGCCCATTTCTGGGCTGGTTTTTAATTTTAGGACTTTAATGTGTTTTAGTTCTTGCAAATTCTAGAGAGCAGAGCTTTGCCTGAGTGCTTATTAGTCAAGATTTTTTCCAAATTCGTGGGTTGTCTTCTCACATTGTTGGTAATTTATTTATTTATTTTTTAAAGAATTTTTTATAATTATTTATTTATACATTTATTTATTGTGTGTGTGGCCAGCTCAGCCCACCAGGGGGCGGGACTGGCTGGCATGTGGTGCTGGGGGATCGAACCGCGGTCCCTATGCTTTGGCAAGCTTGTTCCAAGTAGGTGCTTTTAGACCACTGAGCCATCTCTCCAGCCCCGGTAATTTATTTTGATGTGCAAAACTTCTCAATAAGAGGAGGCCCCAGATGTCAAGTCTTTCAATATTAGCCATGCAATTTAATTTTGGTTCATGAACTCTTTTCCAATCCCTATGACTTCAAGAGTTCCTCCCACTTTCTCTTCCAGGAGATTCAGTGTTTCTGTCGTAATGTTTAGATGTTTAATGCACTTTCACTTTGGCTAGTGCACGGTGATAGACCTGGGTCAAGTTTGAGTTTTCGGCATGTAGAGAGCCAGTTTTTCCACCACCATTTGTTAAAGAGGCTATCTTTCTTCCCGGAACCATGTTTGGCCGCTTTGTCGATCAGGAAGCTGAATGTGTTCAGAGGGGTTTCTGCATCTTCTAAACTACTCGATTGATCCCCAGCTCCATTTTGTTGCAAGCACAATGCTGATTGTATCACAGTAGCTTTGTAGTATAACTTCAATTCAGGAATTGTAATGCCACCTGTCTTGTCTTTGTTGCCCAGGATTGCCTTTGTTATTCCAGGTCTTTTCTTGTTCCACATAAATTGTAGAAATGATTTCTCTAGGGCTATGATGTATGTTGTTGGTGTTTTGATAGGGATTGCATTAAATCTGTACAGCCATTTTGGGAGTATGGCCATCTTCACAATGTTGGTTCTTCCTATCCAGGAGCATGGAATATATTTCCATTTTCTGAAATCCTCTACGATCTCTTTCTTCAGAGTACTGTAATTTTCCTTGACAAGAACTTTGACTTCTTTAGTTAGATGAACTCCAAGGTATTTCATTTTCCTCGGTGCTACTGTAAAAGGCATTGTTTCTCTAATTGCCCTCTCAGTGTGTTTGTTATCTGTATAGAGGAATACTACTGACTTTTGGGTATTGACTTTGTATCCTGTTATGGTACTGAATTTGTGTATCAATTCTAACAGCTTCTTGATGGAGTTTTTTGGTTTTCCAAGTAAACTATCGTGTCATCTGCAAATAATGATAATTTCACTTTTTCTTATTCCTTTTATTTCTCTCTCTTGTCTCATGGCTCTAGCTAATGTTTCCAGAACTATATTAAGTAGGAGGGGTGATAGAGGGCATCCTTGGATTCTACCAGATCTGAGAGTAAGAGATTTCAGTTTTTCCCCATTTAGAATTATGTTATCATCGGGTTTTCATAGATGGCTTTTATCAGATTGAGGTAGAGGCCTTCTATTCCAATTTTCTATAGGACTTTGACCATGAATGAGTGTTGGACTCTGTCAAAAGCATTTTCTGCATCATTTGAGATGATCATTTGGTTTTCAGATTTCACTCTATTGATACAGTGTATTACATTGATAGATTTGCATATATCGAACCATCCTTGCGTCCCTCGGATAAATCCTACCTGGTCACGGTGAATCTCTTGATTATTTGCTTTATTGTATTTGTCGTGATTTTATTGAAGATTTTTGCATCTATGTTCATGAGGGAGATTGGCTTGTAGTTCTCTTTTTTAGTTGTGTCTTTCCCTGGTTTTGGTATCAGTATAATTCCTGCCTCGAGTAATGATTTTGGGAGAATTGCTTCCGTTTCAATTTCATTGAAGATTTTGAGGAGTATTGGGAGTATATCTTCCATAAATTGCTTGTAGAATTGAGCTGTGAATCCATAAAGGCCTGGACTTTTGTTTGTTGGTAGGTTTGCTGTTACATCTCACATTTCATTGGCTATTACTGGGTTACTGAGAGATGTTATATCTTGTTGATTCAGTTTTGGTAATTTGCACATTTCTAGGAATCTGTTCATTTCTTCTGCATCTTCTATTGTGTGAGAGTAAATGTTCTCAAACTAGCTATTAACAATCTTCTCATAGCACTTAATTGGTAGGATTCTCACCCTGCCTAAGTATACTTGCTGATACCTGTGAACCAAGCAACTGCACTGAAGATATCAATGTGTAATAGAAGGGTCATGTTTGGAATACGTGTCATTCTGGTCTTCTAAATATGTACTTCCTGTCATGACATATCAATAATTACAATACTGTCTCACTAGTAAAGATTTTTTTTAAATGAGCAATAAATGAAAAAAAAGACGCAAGAAAAAGAAAAAAGTCACATGACTGTCCTGCAATAATGCTGTATATGGTTAGATTTCTAAATTTCTGTGCAAAAATATGTAATTATTTACCAATATTCTTTAGATATTTTTCATTTTTTAAATTGTTATCTCCATATTCTATAAGGGATTAATGTTTAACATATCAATATTTGATGGAAAATACTTGTTCTACCTTATTCCTAAGACGCTTGATATTCAGACAGATAGTGAAGTTAAACCTAACTGAGTAATAAGCTTCTCTTCAGGAGGGTTAACATCCTAAGTTTGCAGACAAAAAAATTAAAGAAATAGAAGGGCTGCAAGGACACACAACATTTTGACCATAGCCTTTCATGGTCAGCGAAGACTCAGAAATTAGGAGAATCTATACTGTAACATCATGTACCTCAGTTGTGTACCAAATTTTCTGATCAAGGAGATTATAGGGCCAAAGAGGAAAGTGATCGATGATGTAGAGTGTGCCTAAGGAGAGTCACCTGGAGAGAAAACATGCTCTCAGGCTTTCACAGAGGGCACATTGGCCAAGCAATGGCCGTGACTCATCCTCATGGCTGACACTGTCAAAGGATGTACAATCTGAGGTAAAGGGTCTCAGAATAACTCCTGAGGGGATTTGACTGACCTCATCAGATCCAAAAGCTACAATTTTTGTTACATAGGTCTTGCTTTATCTTGGTCTTAACCATCCAGCAGAAAAGTATAAAAATGAAGTATAATAAGTAAAGCCATGTTGTTATATTGAGCTGTAAGCGATTCAGGTCAACAACTTCTGACATTGCCAGTCAAGCGGAAGACCCAATGCTATTATGAACTACTGGACTATTTTGCAATATTTTGCTGAGTTCACACACCTATAGTATTTGAGTGATGGAAGTAAAGAAGAGAAAAGGGGGGATACAGATGAATGACCATTGTGTATCTATGTGTTCAAAATGGTTAGGAGAGATATATAGCTACAATATCTTAATTCAATGAATAGAAGGATTTGTTCTAATAGTGTTTGTAAATAGGACATCATGTCTGCATTTTTTTTTTTTTTTTTTTTTGCAGAACTGGGGATTGAACTCAGGCCCTTGTGCTTGCCAGGGAAGCTCTTATTCCACTGAGCCATCTCCCCGGCCCTATATCTCGTTTTTATTTCAAAAATTAGTTGTCTGGGGCTGGTGAGATGGCTCAGTGGTTTAAAGCACCTACTTAGAACAAGCTCAGCAAAGCACAGGGATGGCGGTTCAATCCCCCAGCACCACATGCCAGCCAGCCC